>NW_027043041.1:600000-790213 GCF_036013475.1 Columba livia | reverse complement strand
TTACTTATTTCTTTCTTCTTTCTTACTTCTTTTTTACTTCTTTCTTCATACTTTTTTACTTCTTTCTTACTTCTTTCTTACTTCTTTCTTTCTTCTTTCTTACTTCTTTCTTTCTTCTTTCTTACTTCTTTCTTACTTCTTTCTTCATTCCTTCTTACTTCTTTCTTACTTCTTTCTAACATCTTTCTTACTTCTTTCTTACTTCTCTCTTACTTCTTTCTTACTTCTTTCTTCTTTCTTTCTTTCTTCTTTCTTTCTTCTTTCTTAATTCTTTCTTACTTCTTTCTTACTTCTTTCTAACTTCTTTTTCTACTCTCTTACTTCTTTCTTACTTCTTTCTTACTTCTTTCTTTCTTACTTCTTTCTTACTTCTTTCTTTCTTCTTTCTTACTTCTTTCTTCATTCCTTCTTACTTCTTTCTTACTTCTTTCTTACTTCTTTCTTCTTTCTTTCTTACTTCTTTCTTACTTCTTTCTTACTTATTTCTTACTTATTTCTTACTTCTTTCTTTCTTCTTTCTTACTTCTTTCATACTTCTTTCTTACTTCTTTCTTACTTCTTTCTTCTTTCTTTCTTACTTCTTTCATACTTCTTTCTTACTTCTTTCTTACTTCTTTCTTCTTTCTTTCTTACTTCTTTCTTTCTTAATTCTTTCTTACTTCTTTCTTACTTCTTTCTTACTTCTTTCTTCTTTCTTTCTTACTTCTTTCTTCTTTCTTTCTTACTCCTTTCTTACTTCTTTCTTACTTCTTTCTTACTTCTTTCTTCTTTCTTTCTTACTTCTTTCTTACTTCTTTCTTACTTATTTCTTACTTATTTCTTACTTTTTCTTTATTCTTTCTTACTTCTTTCATACTTCTTTCTTACTTCTTTCTTACTTCTTTCTTCTTTCTTTCTTACTTCTTTCATACTTCTTTCTTACTTCTTTCTTACTTCTTTCTTCTTTCTTTCTTACTTCTTTCTTTCTTAATTCTTTCTTACTTCTTTCTTACTTCTTTCTTACTTCTTTCTTCTTTCTTTCTTACTTCTTTCTTCTTTCTTTCTTACTCCTTTCTTACTTCTTTCTTACTTCTTTCTTACTTCTTTCTTTCTTCTTTCTTACTTCTTTATTTCTTCTTTCTTACTTCTTTCTTTCTTCTTTCTTACTTCTTTCTTTCTTCTTTCTTACTTCTTTCTTACTTCTTTCTTTCTTCTTTCTTACTTCTTTCTTACTTCTTTCTTACTTCTTTCTTACTTCTTTCTTTCTTCTTTCTTACTTCTTTCTTTCTTACTTCTTTCTTAATTCTTTCTTACTTCTTTCTTACTTCTTTCTTACTTCTTTCTTCTTTCTTTCTTACTTCTTTCTTTCTTAATTCTTTCTTACTTCTTTCTTACTTCTTTCTTACTTCTTTCTTCTTTCTTTCTTACTTCTTTCTTCTTTCTTTCTTACTCCTTTCTTACTTCTTTCTTACTTCTTTCTTACTTCTTTCTTTCTTCTTTCTTACTGCTTTCTTTCTTCTTTCTTACTTCTTTCTTTCTTCTTTCATACTTCTTTCTTTCTTCTTTCTTATTTCTTTCTTACTTCTTTCTTTCTTCTTTCTTACTTCTTTCTTACTTCTTTCTTACTTCTTTCTTACTTCTTTCTTACTTCTTTCTTACTTCTTTCCTACTTCTTTCTTTCTTCTTTCTTCTTTTTCTTATTTCTTTCTTACTTCTTTCTAACTTCTTTCTTACTTCTTTCTTTCTTCTTTCTTACTTCTGTCATACTTTTTCTTAGTTCTTTCTTACTTCTTTCTTCTTTCTTTCTTACTTCTTTCTTCCTTCTTTCTTACTTCTTTCTTACTTCTTTCTTTCTTCTTTCTTACTTCTTTCTTCTTTCTTACTTCTTTCTTCTTTCTTACTTCTTTCTTCTTTCTTACTTCTTTCTTACTTCTTTCTTACTTCTTTCTTCTTTCTTTCTTACTTCTTTCTTACTTCTTTATTACTTCTTTATTACTTCTTTACTTCCTTCTTTCTTATTTCTTACTACTTTCTTTCTTCTTTCTTACTTCTTTCTTACTTCTTTCTTTCTTCTTTCTTACTTCTTTCTTTCTTCTTTCTTACTTCTTTCTTACTTCTTTCTTACTTCTTTCTTACTTCTTTCTTCTTTCTTTCTTACTTCTTTCTTACTTCTTTCTTATTTCTTTCTTACTACTTTCTTCATTCCTTCTTACTTCTTTCTTACTTCTTTCTTACTTCTTTCTTACTTCTTTCTTTCTTCTTTCTTCTTTCTTTCTTATTCTTTCTACTTCTTTCTAACTTCTTTCTTACTTCTTTCTTTCTTCTTTCTTACTTCTTTCATACTTTTTCTTAGTTCTTTCTTACTTCTTTCTTCTTTCTTTCTACTTCTTTCTTACTTCTTTCTTACTTCTTTCTTACTTCTTTCTTTCTTCTTTCTTACTTCTTTCTTCTTTCTTACTTCTTTCTTACTTCTTTCTTACTTCTTTCTTCTTTCTTTCTTACTTCTTTCTTACTTCTTTCTTACTTCTTTCTTACTTCTTTCTTAATTCTTTCTTACTTTTTTCTTACTTCTTTCTTACTTCTTTCTTACTTCTTTCTTACTTCTTTCTTACTTCTTTCTTTCTTACTTCTTTCTTACTTCTTTCTTACTTCTTTCTAACTTCTTTCTTACTTCATTCTTACCTCTTTCTTACTTCTTTCTTTCTCTTTCTTACTTCTTTCTTTCTTCTTTCTTACTTCTTCTTTCTTACTTCTTTCTTACTTCTTTCTTAGTTCTTTCTTATTTCTTACTCCTTTCTTACTTCTTTCTTACTTTTTATCTTACTTCTTTTTAACTTCTTTCTTACTTCTTTCTTTCTTCTTTCTTACTTCTTTCTTCTTCTTTCTTACTTCTTTCTTTCTTACTTCTTTCTTACTTCTTCTTACTTCTTTCTTATTTCTTACTCCTTTCTTACTTCTTTCTTACTTTTTATCTTACTTCTTTCTAACTTCTTTCTTACTTCTTTCTTACTTCTTTCTTACTTCTTTCTTCTTACTTCTTTCTTACTTCTTTCTTACTTCTTTCTTACTTCTTTCTTACTTCTTTCTTACTTCTTTCTTCATTCCTTCTTACTTCTTTCTTATTTCTTCTTACTTCTTTCTTCTTTCTTTCTTACTTCTTTCTTACTTCTTTCTTACTTCTTTCTTACTTCTTTCTTACTTCTTTCTTACTTGTTTCTTACTTCTTTCTTCTTTCTTTCTTACTTCTTTCTTACTTCTTTCTTACTTCTTTCTTACTTCTTTCTTACTTCGTCTTTCTTCTTCTTACTTCCTTCTTTCTTCTTTGTTACTTCTTTCTTTCTTCTTTCTTACTTCTTTCTTACTTCTTTCTTCTTTCTTCTTACTTCTTTCTTACTTCTTTCTTACTTCTTTCTTACTTCTTTCTTTCTTCTTTCTTACTACTTTCTTCTTCTTCTTCTTTCTTACTCTTCTTTACTTCTTACTTCTTCTTCATTCTTTCTTACTTCTTTCTTACTTCTTCTTTCTTACTTTCTACTTCTTACTTACTTCTTACTTCTTCTTACTTTCTTACTTCTTCTTACTTCTTTTTCTTAATTCTTTCTTACTTCTTTCTTACTCTTTCTTCATTCCTTCTTACTACTTTCTTACTTCTTTCTTACTTCTTTCTTTCTTCTTTCTTACTTCTTTCGTACTTCTTTCTTACTTCTTTCTTACTTCTTTCTTCTTTCTTACTTATTTCTTTCTTCTTTCTTACTTCTTTCTTTCTTCTTTCTTACTTCTTTCTTACTTCTTTCTTACTTCTTTCTTACTTCTTTCTTCTTTCTTTCTTACTTCTTTCTTACTTCTTCTTACTTCTTTCTTACTACTTTCTTCATTCCTTCTTACTTCTTTCTTCCTTCTTTCTTACTTCCTTATTACTTCTTTCTTTCCTCTTTCTTCTTTCTTTCTTTCTTCTTTCTTTTTTCTTTCTTACTTCTCTCTTACTTCTTTCTTACTTCTTTCTTCTTTCTTTCTTCTTCTTTCTTTCTTCTTTCTTACTTCTTTCTTACTTCTTTCTTACTTCTTTCTAACTTCTTTTTTCTACTTTCTTACTTCTTTCTTTCTTACTTCTTTCTTACTTCTTTCTTTCTTCTTTCTTACTTCTTTCTTCATTCCTTCTTACTTCTTTCTTACTTCTTTCTTACTTCTTTCTTCTTTCTTCTTTCTTTCTTACTTCTTTCTAACTTCTTTCTTACTTCTTTCTTCTTTCTTTCTTACTTCTTTCATACTCCTTTCTTACTTCTTTCTTACTTCTTTCTTCTTTCTTTCTTATTTTTTTCTTACTTCTTTCTTACTACTTTCTTACTTCTTTCTTACTTCTTTCTTACTTGTTTCTTACTTCTTTCTTCTTCTTTCTTACTTCTTTCTACTTCTTTCTTACTTCTTTCTTTCTTCTTTCTTCTTTCTTTCTTATTTCTTTCTTACTTCTTTCTAACTTCTTTCTTACTTCTTTCTTTCTTCTTTCTTACTTCTTTCATACTTTTTCTTAGTTCTTTCTTACTTCTTTCTTCTTTCTTTCTTACTTCTTTCTTACTTCTTTCTTACTTCTTTCTTACTTCTTTCTTTCTTCTTTCTTACTTCTTTCTTCTTTCTTACTTCTTTCTTACTTCTTTCTTACTTCTTTCTTCTTTCTTTCTTACTTCTTTCTTACTTCTTTCTTAATTCTTTCTTACTTTTTTCTTACTTCTTTCTTACTTCTTTCTTACTTCTTTCTTACTTCTTTCTTACTTCTTTCTTTCTTACTTCTTTCTTACTTCTTTCTTACTTCTTTCTAACTTCTTTCTTACTTCATTCTTACCTCTTTCTTACTTCTTTCTTTCTTCTTTCTTACTTCTTTCTTTCTTCTTTCTTACTTCTTTCTTTCTTACTTCTTTCTTACTTCTTTCTTAGTTCTTTCTTATTTCTTACTCCTTTCTTACTTCTTTCTTACTTTTTATCTTACTTCTTTTTAACTTCTTTCTTACTTCTTTCTTTCTTCTTTCTTACTTCTTTCTTTCTTCTTTCTTACTTCTTTCATTCTTACTTCTTTCTTACTTCTTTCTTACTTCTTTCTTATTTCTTACTCCTTTCTTACTTCTTTCTTACTTTTTATCTTACTTCTTTCTAACTTCTTTCTTACTACTTTCTTACTTCTTTCTTACTTCTTTCTTTCTTACTTCTTTCTTACTTCTTTCTTACTTCTTTCTTACTTCTTTCTTACTTCTTTCTTCATTCCTTCTTACTTCTTTCTTATTTCTTTCTTACTTCTTTCTTCTTTCTTTCTTACTTCTTTCTTACTTCTTTCTTACTTCTTTCTTACTTCTTTCTTACTTCTTTCTTACTTGTTTCTTACTTCTTTCTTCTTTCTTTCTTACTTCTTTCTTACTTCTTTCTTACTTCTTTCTTACTTCGTTCTTTCTTCTTTCTTACTTCCTTCTTTCTTCTTTGTTACTTCTTTCTTTCTTCTTTCTTACTTCTTTCTTACTTCTTTCTTCTTTCTTTCTTACTTCTTTCTTACTTCTTTCTTACTTCTTTCTTACTTCTTTCTTTCTTCTTTCTTACTACTTTCTTTCTTCTTTCTTACTTCTTTCTTCTTTCTTCATTCCTTCTTACTTCTTTCTTACTTCTTTCTTACTTCTTTCTTTCTTCTTTCTTACTTCTTTCTTACTTCTTTCTTACTTCTTTCTTACTTCTCTCTTCTTACTTTCTTACTTCTTTCTTACTTCTTTCTTACTTCTTTCTTCATTCCTTCTTACTACTTTCTTACTTCTTTCTTACTTCTTTCTTACTTCTTTCTTACTTCTTTACTTCTTTCATACTTCTTTCTTACTTCTTTCTTACTTCTTTCTTCTTTCTTTCTTACTTCTTTCTTTCTTCTTTCTTACTTCTTTCTTACTTCTTTCTTCTTCTTTCTTACTTCTTTCTTACTTCTTTCTTACTTCTTTCTTACTTCTTTCTTACTTCTTTCTTACTTCTTTCTTTCTTCTTTCTTACTTCTTTCTTTCTTACTTCTTTCTTAATTCTTTCTTACTTCTTTCTTACTTCTTTCTTACTTCTTTCTTCTTTCTTTCTTACTTCTTTCTTACTTCTTTCTTACTACTTTCTTCATTCCTTCTTACTTCTTTCTTACTTCTTTCTTACTTCTTTCTTCTTTCTTTCTTACTTCTTTCATACTCCTTTCTTACTTCTTTCTTACTTCTTTCTTCTTTCTTTCTTATTTTTTCTTACTTCTTTCTTACTACTTTCTTACTTCTTTCTTACTTCTTTCTTACTTGTTTCTTACTTCTTTCTTCTTTCTTTCTTACTTCTTTCTTACTTCTTTCTTACTTCTTTCTTTCTTCTTTCTTCTTTCTTTCTTATTTCTTTCTTACTTCTTTCTAACTTCTTTCTTACTTCTTTCTTTCTTCTTTCTTACTTCTTTCATACTTTTTCTTAGTTCTTTCTTACTTCTTTCTTCTTTCTTTCTTACTTCTTTCTTACTTCTTTCTTACTTCTTTCTTACTTCTTTCTTTCTTCTTTCTTACTTCTTTCTTCTTTCTTACTTCTTTCTTACTTCTTTCTTACTTCTTTCTTCTTTCTTTCTTACTTCTTTCTTACTTCTTTCTTAATTCTTTCTTACTTTTTCTTCTTACTCTTTCTTACTTCTTTCTTACTTCTTTCTTACTTCTTTCTTACTTCTTTCTTTCTTACTTCTTTCTTACTTCTTTCTTACTTCTTTCTAACTTCTTTCTTACTTCATTCTTACCTCTTTCTTACTTCTTTCTTTCTTCTTTCTTACTTCTTTCTTTCTTCTTTCTTACTTCTTTCTTTCTTACTTCTTTCTTACTTCTTTCTTAGTTCTTTCTTATTTCTTACTCCTTTCTTACTTCTTTCTTACTTTTTATCTTACTTCTTTTTAACTTCTTTCTTACTTCTTTCTTTCTTCTTTCTTACTTCTTTCTTTCTTCTTTCTTACTTCTTTCATTCTTACTTCTTTCTTACTTCTTTCTTACTTCTTTCTTATTTCTTACTCCTTTCTTACTTCTTTCTTACTTTTTATCTTACTTCTTTCTAACTTCTTTCTTACTACTTTCTTACTTCTTTCTTACTTCTTTCTTTCTTACTTCTTTCTTACTTCTTTCTTACTTCTTTCTTACTTCTTTCTTACTTCTTTCTTCATTCCTTCTTACTTCTTTCTTATTTCTTTCTTACTTCTTTCTTCTTTCTTTCTTACTTCTTTCTTACTTCTTTCTTACTTCTTTCTTACTTCTTTCTTACTTCTTTCTTACTTGTTTCTTACTTCTTTCTTCTTTCTTTCTTACTTCTTTCTTACTTCTTTCTTACTTCTTTCTTACTTCGTTCTTTCTTCTTTCTTACTTCCTTCTTTCTTCTTTGTTACTTCTTTCTTTCTTCTTTCTTACTTCTTTCTTACTTCTTTCTTCTTTCTTTCTTACTTCTTTCTTACTTCTTTCTTACTTCTTTCTTACTTCTTTCTTTCTTCTTTCTTACTACTTTCTTTCTTCTTTCTTACTTCTTTCTTCTTTCTTCATTCCTTCTTACTTCTTTCTTACTTCTTTCTTACTTCTTTCTTTCTTCTTTCTTACTTCTTTCTTACTTCTTTCTTACTTCTTTCTTACTTCTCTCTTCTTACTTTCTTACTTCTTTCTTACTTCTTTCTTACTTCTTTCTTCATTCCTTCTTACTACTTTCTTACTTCTTTCTTACTTCTTTCTTACTTCTTTCTTACTTCTTTACTTCTTTCATACTTCTTTCTTACTTCTTTCTTACTTCTTTCTTCTTTCTTTCTTACTTCTTTCTTTCTTCTTTCTTACTTCTTTCTTACTTCTTTCTTTCTTCTTTCTTACTTCTTTCTTACTTCTTTCTTACTTCTTTCTTACTTCTTTCTTACTTCTTTCTTACTTCTTTCTTTCTTCTTTCTTACTTCTTTCTTTCTTACTTCTTTCTTAATTCTTTCTTACTTCTTTCTTACTTCTTTCTTACTTCTTTCTTCTTTCTTTCTTACTTCTTTCTTACTTCTTTCTTACTACTTTCTTCATTCCTTCTTACTTCTTTCTTACTTCTTTCTTACTTCTTTCTTACTTCTTTCTTTCTTCTTTCTTCTTTCTTTCTTACTTCTTTCTTACTTGTTTCTTACTTCTTTCTTATTTCTTTCTTTCTTCTTTCTTACTTCTTTCATACTTCTTTCTTACTTCTTTCTTACTTCTTTCTTACTTCTTTCTTCTTTCTTTCTTACTTCTTTCTTCTTTCTTTCTTACTCCTTTCTTACTTCTTTCTTACTTCTTTCTTACTTCTTTCTTTCTTCTTTCTTACTTCTTTATTTCTTCTTTCTTACTTCTTTCTTTCTTCTTTCTTACTTCTTTCTTTCTTCTTTCTTACTTCTTTCTTACTTCTTTCATTCTTCTTTCTTACTTCTTTCTTACTTCTTTCTTACTTCTTTCTTACTTCTTTCTTTCTTCTTTCTTACTTCTTTCTTTCTTACTTCTTTCTTAATTCTTTCTTACTTCTTTCTTACTTCTTTCTTACTTCTTTCTTCTTTCTTTCTTACTTCTTTCTTTCTTAATTCTTTCTTACTTCTTTCTTACTTCTTTCTTACTTCTTTCTTCTTTCTTTCTTACTTCTTTCTTCTTTCTTTCTTACTCCTTTCTTACTTCTTTCTTACTTCTTTCTTACTTCTTTCTTTCTTCTTTCTTACTGCTTTCTTTCTTCTTTCTTACTTCTTTCTTTCTTCTTTCATACTTCTTTCTTTCTTCTTTCTTATTTCTTTCTTACTTCTTTCTTTCTTCTTTATTACTTCTTTCTTACTTCTTTCTTACTTCTTTCTTACTTCTTTCTTACTTCTTTCCTACTTCTTTCTTTCTTCTTTCTTCTTTTTCTTATTTCTTTCTTACTTCTTTCTAACTTCTTTCTTAATTCTTTCTTTCTTCTTTCTTACTTCTGTCATACTTTTTCTTAGTTCTTTCTTACTTCTTTCTTCTTTCTTTCTTACTTCTTTCTTACTTCTTTCTTACTTCTTTCTTACTTCTTTCTTTCTTCTTTCGTACTTCTTTCTTCTTTCTTACTTCTTTCTTCTTTCTTACTTCTTTCTTACTTCTTTCTTACTTCTTTCTTACTTCTTTCTTCTTTCTTTCTTACTTCTTTCTTACTTCTTTCTTACTTCTTTCTTACTTCTTTCTTACTTCTTTCTTACTTTTTTCTTACTTCTTTCTTACTTCTTTCTTACTTCTTTCTTACTTCTTTCTTACTTCTTTCTTACTTCTTTCTTACTTCTTTCTTACTTCTTTCTTTCTTCTTTCTTACTTCTTTCTTTCTTACTTCTTTCTTCCTTCTTTCTTAGTTCTTTCTTATTTCTTACTCCTTTCTTACTTCTTTCTTACTTTTTATCTTACTTCTTTTTAACTTCTTTCTTACTTCTTTCTTTCTTCTTTCTTACTTCTTTCTTTCTTCTTTCTTACTTCTTTCTTTCTTACTTCTTTCTTACTTCTTTCTTACTTCTTTCTTATTTCTTACTCCTTTCTTACTTCTTTCTTACTTTTTATCTTACTTCTTTCTAACTTCTTTCTTACTTCTTTCTTTCTTACTTCTTTCTTACTTCTTTCTTACTTCTTTCTTACTTCGTTCTTTCTTCTTTCTTACTTCCTTCTTTCTTCTTTGTTACTTCTTTCTTTCTTCTTTCTTACTTCTTTCTTACTTCTTTCTTCTTTCTTTCTTACTTCTTTCTTACTTCTTTCTTACTTCTTTCTTACTTCTTTCTTTCTTCTTTCTTACTACTTTCTTTCTTCTTTCTTACTTCTTTCTTACTTCTTTCTTTATTCCTTCTTACTTCTTTCTTACTTCTTTCTTACTTCTTTCTTTCTTCTTTCTTACTTCTTTCTTACTTCTTTCTTACTTCTCTCTTCTTACTTTCTTACTTCTTTCTTACTTCTTTCTTACTTCTTTCTTTCTTCTTTCTTACTTCTTTCGTACTTCTTTCTTCATTCCTTCTTACTTCTTTCTTACTTCTTTCTTACTTCTTTCTTCTTTCTTACTTATTTCTTTCTTCTTTCTTACTTCTTTCTTTCTTCTTTCTTACTTCTTTCTTACTTCTTTCTTACTTCTTTCTTACTTCTTTCTTCTTTCTTTCTTACTTCTTTCTTACTTCTTTCTTACTTCTTTCTTACTACTTTCTTCATTCCTTCTTACTTCTTTCTTCCTTCTTTCTTACTTCCTTATTACTTCTTTCTTTCCTCTTTCTTCTTTCTTTCTTCTTTCTTTTTTCTTTCTTACTTCTCTCTTACTTCTTTCTTACTTCTTTCTTCTTTCTTTCTTTCTTCTTTCTTTCTTCTTTCTTACTTCTTTCTTACTTCTTTCTTACTTCTTTCTAACTTCTTTTTTCTACTTTCTTACTTCTTTCTTACTTCTTTCTTACTTCTTTCTTTCTTACTTCTTTCTTACTTCTTTCTTTCTTCTTTCTTACTTCTTTCTTCATTCCTTCTTACTTCTTTCTTACTTCTTTCTTACTTCTTTCTTCTTTCTTCTTTCTTTCTTACTTCTTTCTAACTTCTTTTTTACTTCTTTCTTCTTTCTTTCTTACTTCTTTCATACTCCTTTCTTACTTCTTTCTTACTTCTTTCTTCTTTCTTTCTTATTTTTTTCTTACTTCTTTCTTACTACTTTCTTACTTCTTTCTTACTTCTTTCTTACTTGTTTCTTACTTCTTTCTTCTTTCTTTCTTACTTCTTTCTTACTTCTTTCTTACTTCTTTTTTCTTTCTTTCTTACTTCTTTCTTACTTCTTTCTTACTTCTTTCTTTCTTCTTTCTTACTTCTTTCTTTCTTCTTTCTTACTTCTTTCTTACTTCTTTCTTTCTTCTTTCTTACTTCTTTCTTACTTCTTTCTTACTTCTTTCTTACTTCTTTCTTTCTTCTTTCTTACTTCTTTCTTTCTTACTTCTTAATTCTTTCTTACTTCTTTCTTACTTCTTTCTTACTTCTTTCTTCTTTCTTTCTTACTTCTTTCTTTCTTAATTCTTTCTTACTTCTTTCTTACTTCTTTCTTACTTCTTTCTTCTTTCTTTCTTACTTTTTCTTCTTTCTTTCTTACTCCTTTCTTACTTCTTTCTTACTTCTTTCTTACTTCTTTCTTTCTTCTTTCTTACTGCTTTCTTTCTTCTTTCTTACTTCTTTCTTTCTTCTTTCATACTTCTTTCTTTCTTCTTTCTTATTTCTTTCTTACTTCTTTCTTTCTTCTTTCTTACTTCTTTCTTACTTCTTTCTTACTTCTTTCTTACTTCTTTCTTACTTCTTTCCTACTTCTTTCTTTCTTCTTTCTTCTTTTTCTTATTTCTTTCTTACTTCTTTCTAACTTCTTTCTTACTTCTTTCTTTCTTCTTTCTTACTTCTGTCATACTTTTTCTTAGTTATTTCTTACTTCTTTCTTCTTTCTTTCTTACTTCTTTCTTCCTTCTTTCTTACTTCTTTCTTACTTCTTTCTTTCTTCTTTCTTACTTCTTTCTTCTTTCGTACTTCTTTCTTCTTTCTTACTTCTTTCTTCTTTCTTACTTCTTTCTTACTTCTTTCTTACTTCTTTCTTACTTCTTTCTTCTTTCTTTCTTACTTCTTTCTTACTTCTTTCTTACTTTTTTCTTACTTCTTTCTTACTTCTTTCTTACTTCTTTCTTACTTTTTTCTTACTTCTTTCTTACTTCTTTCTTACTTCTTTCTTACTTCTTTCTTACTTCTTTCTTACTTCTTTCTTACTTCTTTCTTACTTCTTTCTTAGTTCTTTCTTTCTTCTTTCTTACTTCTTTCTTTCTTACTTCTTTCTTCCTTCTTTCTTAGTTCTTTCTTATTTCTTACTCCTTTCTTACTTCTTTCTTACTTTTTATCTTACTTCTTTTTAACTTCTTTCTTACTTCTTTCTTTCTTCTTTCTTACTTCTTTCTTTCTTCTTTCTTACTTCTTTCTTTCTTACTTCTTTCTTACTTCTTTCTTACTTCTTTCTTATTTCTTACTCCTTTCTTACTTCTTTCTTACTTTTTATCTTACTTCTTTCTAACTTCTTTCTTACTTCTTTCTTACTTCTTTCTTACTTCTTTCTTTCTTACTTCTTTCTTACTTCTTTCTTACTTCTTTCTTACTTCGTTCTTTCTTCTTTCTTACTTCCTTCTTTCTTCTTTGTTACTTCTTTCTTTCTTCTTTCTTACTTCTTTCTTACTTCTTTCTTCTTTCTTTCTTACTTCTTTCTTACTTCTTTCTTACTTCTTTCTTACTTCTTTCTTTCTTCTTTCTTACTACTTTCTTTCTTCTTTCTTACTTCTTTCTTACTTCTTTCTTCATTCCTTCTTACTTCTTTCTTACTTCTTTCTTACTTCTTTCTTTCTTCTTTCTTACTTCTTTCTTACTTCTTTCTTACTTCTTTCTTACTTCTCTCTTCTTACTTTCTTACTTCTTTCTTACTTCTTTCTTACTTCTTTCTTCATTCCTTCTTACTTCTTTCTTACTTCTTTCTTACTTCTTTCTTTCTTCTTTCTTACTTCTTTCGTACTTCTTTCTTACTTCTTTCTTACTTCTTTCTTCTTTCTTACTTATTTCTTTCTTCTTTCTTACTTCTTTCTTTCTTCTTTCTTACTTCTTTCTTACTTCTTTCTTACTTCGTTCTTTCTTCTTTCTTACTTCCTTCTTTCTTCTTTGTTGCTTCTTTCTTTCTTCTTTCTTACTTCTTTCTTACTTCTTTCTTCTTTCTTTCTTTCTTCTTTCTTACTTCTTTCTTACTTCTTTCTAACTTCTTTCTTTCTTACTTCTTTCTTACTTCTTTCTTCCTTCTTTCTTCCTTCTTTCTTATTTCTTACTTCTTTCTTACTTTTTTCTTACTTCTTTCTTCTTTCTTCTTTCTTTCTTACTTCTTTCTTACTTCTTTCTTACTTCTTTCTTTCTTCTTTCTTACTTCTTTCTTTCTTCTTTCTTACTTCTTTCTTACTTCTTTCTTTCTTCTTTCTTACTTCTTTCTTACTTCTTTCTTTCTTACTTCTTTCTTACTTCTTTCGTAATTCTTTCTTACTTCTTTTTTACTTCTTTCTTCTTTCTTTCTTACTTCTTTATTACTTCTTTCTTACTTCTTTCTACTTTCTTTCTTACTTCTTTCTTACTTCTTTCTTACTTCGTTCTTTCTTCTTTCTTACTTCTTTCTTCATTCCTTCTTAATTCTTTATTACTTCTTTCTTTCTTCTTTCTTGCTTCTTTCCTACTTCTTTCTTTCTTCTTTCTTCTTTCTTTTTTATTTCTTTCTTACTTCTTTCTTACTTCTTTCTTTCTTCTTTCTTACTTCTTTCATACTTTTTCTTACTTCTTTCTTACTTCTTTCTTCTTTCTTTCTTACTTCTTTCTTACTTCTTTATTACTTCTTTCTTACTTCTTTCTTTCTTCTTTCTTACTTCTTTCTTTCTTCTTTCTTACTTCTTTTTTACTTCTTTCTTCATTCTTTCTTAATTCTTTCTTACTTCTTTCTTTCTTCTTTCTTACTTCTTTCTTTCTTTCTTTCTTACTTCTTTCTTACTTCTTTCTTCATTCATTTTTACTTCTCTCTTACTTCTTTCTTACATCTTTCTTACTTCTTTCTTACTTCTCTCTTACTTCTTTCTTACTTCTTTCTTCTATATTTCTTTCTTCTTTCTTTCTTCTTTCTTACTTCTTTCTTACTTCTTCCTTACTTCTTTCTAACTTCTTTTTTCTACTTTCTTACTTCTTTCTTACTTCTTTCTTTCTTACTTCTTTCTTACTTCTTTCTTTCTTCTTTCTTACTTCTTTCTTCATTCCTTCTTACTTCTTTCTTACTTCTTTCTTACTTCTTTCTTCTTTCTTCTTTCTTTCTTACTTCTTTCTTACTTCTTTCTTACTTCTTTCTTACTTATTTCTTACTTCTTTCTTTCTTCTTTCTTACTTCTTTCACACTTCTTTCTTACTTCTTTCTTTCTTCTTTCTTACTTCTTTCTTCATTCCTTCTTACTTCTTTCTTACTTCTTCCTTACTTCTTTCTTCTTTCTTTCTTACTTCTTTCTTACTTCTTTCTTACTTCTTTCTTACTTATTTCTTACTTCTTTCTTTCTTCTTTCTTAATACTTTCATACTTCTTTCTTACTTCTTTCTTACTTCTTTCTTCTTTCTTTCTTACTTCTTTCTTACTTCTTTCTTACTTCTTTCTTCTTTATTTCTTACTTCTTTCTTCTTTCTTTCTTACTCCTTTCTTACTTCTTTCTTACTTCTTTCTTACTTCTTTCTTTCTTCTTTCTTACTTCTTTCTTTCTTCTTTCTTACTTCTTTCTTTCTTCTTTCTTACTTCTTTCTTTCGTCTTTCTTACTTCTTTCTTACTTCTTTCTTTCTTCTTTCTTTCTTCTTTCTTACTTCTTTCTTTCTTACTTCTTTCTTACTTCTTTCATAATTCTTTCTTACTTCTTTCTTACTTCTTTATTACTTCTTTCTTCTTTCTTTCTTACTTCTTTATTACTTCTTTATTACTTCTTTCTTCTTTCTTTCTTACTTCTTTCATACTTCTTTCTTACTTCTTTCTTACTTCTTTCTTCTTTCTTTCTTACTTCTTTCTTACTTCTTTCTTCTTTCTTTCTTATTTCTTTCTTACTTCTTTCTTACTTCTTTCTTACTTCTTTCTTAATTCTTTCTTACTTCTTTCTTACTTGTTTCTTACTTCTTTCTTCTTTCTTTCTTACTTCTTTCTTACTTCTTTCTTACTTCTTTCTTACTTCTTTTTTCTTTCTTTCTTACTTCTTTCTTACTTCTTTCTTACTTCTTTCTTCTTTCTTACTTCTTTCATACTTCTTTCTTACTTCTTTCTTACTTCTTTCTTCTTTCTTTCTTACTTCTTTCTTACTTCTTTCTTTCTTAATTCTTTCTTACTTCTTTCGTACTTCTTTCTTACTTCTTTCTTACTTCTTTCTTACTTCTTTCTTCTTTCTTTCTTACTTCTTTCTTACTTCTTTCTTACTTCTTTCTTACTTCTTTCTTTCCTCTTTCTTACTTCTTTCTTTCTTCTTTCTTACTTCTTTCTTACTTCTTTCTTTCTTCTTTCTTACTTCTTTCTTTCTTTCTTTCTTTCTTCTTTCTTACTTCTTTCGTAATTCTTTCTTACTTCTTTCTTACTTCTTTCTTACTTCTTTCTTCTTTCTTTCTTACTTCTTTCTTACTTCTTTCTTACTTCTTTCTTACTTCTTTCTTTCTTCTTTCTTAAAACTTTCTTTCTTCTTTCTTACTTCTTTCTTACTTCTTTCTTCTTTCTTTCTTACTTCTTTCTTACTTTTTAATACTTCCTTATTACTTCTTTCTTACTTCTTTCTTACTTCTTTCTTTCTTCTTTCTTACTTCTTTCTTCATTCCTTCTTACTTCTTTCTTACTTCTTTCTTTCTTCTTTCTTTCTTCTTTCTTTCTTCTTTCTTTCTTCTTTCTTCTTTCTTTCTTATTTCTTTCTTACTTCTTTCTTACTTCTTTCTTACTTCTTTCTTTCTTCTTTCTTACTTCTTTCATACTTCTTTTTTACTTCTTTCTTACTTCTTTCTTACTTCTTTCTAACTTCTTTTTTCTTCTTTCTTACTTCTTTCTTACTTCTTTCTTACTTCTTTCTTACTTCTTTCTTCTTTCTTTCTTACTTCTTTCTTACTTCTTTCTTACTTCTTTCTTACTTCTTTCTTACTTCTTTCTTACTTATTTCTTCTTTTTTTATTACTTCTTTCTTACTTCTTTCTTACTTCTTTATTCTTTCTTTCTTACTTCTTTCTTACTTCTTTCTTTCTTAATTCTTTCTTACTTCTTTCGTACTTCTTTCTTACTTCTTTCTTCTTTCTTACTTGTTTCTTTCCTCTTTCTTACTTCTTTCTTTCTTCTTTCTTACTTCTTTCTTACTTCTTTCTTAATTATTTCATACTTCTTTCTTACTTCTTTCTTTCTTCTTTCTTTCTTCTTTCTTTCTTTCTTTCTTCTTTCTTCTTTCTTTCTTATTTCTTTCTTACTTCTTTCTTACTTCTTTCTTACTTCTTTCTTTCTTCTTTCTTACTTCTTTCATACTTCTTTTTTACTTCTTTCTTACTTCTTTCTTACTTCTTTCTTACTTCTTTCTTACTTCTTTCTAACTTCTTTTTTCTTCTTTCTTACTTCTTTCTTACTTCTTTCTTACTTCTTTCTTACTTCTTTCTTCTTTCTTTCTTACTTCTTTCTTACTTCTTTCTTACTTCTTTCTTACTTCTTTCTTACTTCTTTCTTACTTCTTTCTAACTTCTTTTTTCTTCTTTCTTACTTCTTTCTTACTTCTTTCTTACTTCTTTCTTACTTCTTTCTTACTTGTTTCTTACTTCTTTCTTCTTTCTTTCTTACTTCTTTCTTACTTCTTTCTTACTTCTTTCTTACTTCTTTCTTACTTCGTTATTTCTTCTTTCTTACTTCTTTCTTTCTTCTTTCTTACTTCTTTCTTTCTTCTTTCTTACTTCTTTCTTACTTCTTTCTTCTTTCTTTCTTACTTCTTTCTTACTTCTTTCTTACTTCTTTCTTTCTTCTTTCTTACTAATTTCTTTCATCTTTCTTACTTCTTTCTTACTTCTTTCTTACTTCTTTCTTCTTTCTTTCTTACTTCTTTCATACTTCTTTCTTACTTCTTTCTTACTTCTTTCTTCTTTCTTTCTTACTTCTTTCTTACTTCTTTCTTCTTTCTTTCTTATTTCTTTCTTACTTCTTTCTTACTTCTTTCTTACTTCTTTCTTAATTCTTTCATACTTCTTTCTTACTTGTTTCTTACTTCTTTCTTCTTTCTTTCTTACTTCTTTCTTACTTCTTTCTTCTTTCTTTCTTATTTCTTTCTTACTTCTTTCTTACTTCTTTCTTACTTCTTTCTTAATTCTTTCTTACTTCTTTCTTACTTGTTTCTTACTTCTTTCTTCTTTCTTTCTTACTTCTTTCTTACTTCTTTCTTACTTCTTTCTTACTTCTTTCTTACTTCTTTTTTCTTTCTTCCTTACTTCTTTCTTACTTCTTTCTTACTTCTTTCTTCTTTCTTTCTTACTTCTTTCATACTTCTTTCTTACTTCTTTCTTACTTCTTTCTTCTTTCTTTCTTACTTCTTTCTTACTTCTTTCTTTCTTAATTCTTTCTTACTTCTTTCGTACTTCTTTCTTACTTCTTTCTTACTTCTTTCTTACTTCTTTCTTCTTTCTTTCTTACTTCTTTCTTACTTCTTTCTTACTTCTTTCTTACTTCTTTCTTTCCTCTTTCTTACTTCTTTCTTTCTTCTTTCTTACTTCTTTCTTACTTCTTTCTTTCTTCTTTCTTAAAACTTTCTTTCTTCTTTCTTACTTCTTTCTTACTTCTTTCTTCTTTCTTTCTTACTTCTTTCTTACTTTTTAATACTTCTTTATTACTTCTTTCTTACTTCTTTCTTACTTCTTTCTTTCTTCTTTCTTACTTCTTTCTTTCTTTCTTTTTTTCTTCTTTCTTACTCCTTTCGTAACTCTTTCTTACTTCTTTCTTACTTCTTTCTTACTTCTTTCTTCTTTCTTTCTTACTTCTTTCTTACTTCTTTCTTACTTCTTTCTTACTTCTTTCTTTCTTCTTTCTTAAAACTTTCTTTCTTCTTTCTTACTTCTTTCTTACTTCTTTCTTCTTTCTTTCTTACTTCTTTCTTACTTCTTTCTTACTTCTTTCTTTCTTCTTTCTTAAAACTTTCTTTCTTCTTTCTTACTTCTTTCTTACTTCTTTCTTACTTCTTTCGTAATTCTTCCTTACTTCTTTCTTACTTCTTTATTACTTCTTTCTTACTTCTTTCTTACTTCTTTCTTTCTTCTTTCTTACTTCTTTCTTCATTCCTTCTTACTTCTTTCTTACTTCTTTCTTTCTTCTTTCTTTCTTCTTTCTTTCTTCTTTCTTTCTTCTTTCTTCTTTCTTTCTTATTTCTTTCTTACTTCTTTCTTACTTCTTTCTTACTTCTTTCTTTCTTCTTTCTTACTTCTTTCATACTTCTTTTTTACTTCTTTCTTACTTCTTTCTTACTTCTTTCTTACTTCTTTCTAACTTCTTTTTTCTTCTTTCTTACTTCTTTCTTACTTCTTTCTTACTTCTTTCTATACTTCTTTTTTCTTCTTTCTTACTTCTTTCTTACTTCTTTCTTACTTCTTTCTTACTTCTTTCTTCTTTCTTTCTTACTTCTTTCTTACTTCTTTCTTACTTCTTTCTTACTTCTTTCTTACTTCTTTCTTACTTATTTCTTCTTTTTTTATTACTTCTTTCTTACTTCTTTCTTACTTCTTTATTCTTTCTTTCTTACTTCTTTCTTACTTCTTTCTTTCTTAATTCTTTCTTACTTCTTTCGTACTTCTTTCTTACTTCTTTCTTACTTCTTTCTTCTTTCTTACTTGTTTCTTTCCTCTTTCTTACTTCTTTCTTTCTTCTTGCTTACTTCTTTCTTACTTCTTTCTTAATTATTTCATACTTCTTTCTTACTTCTTTCTTTCTTCTTTCTTTCTTCTTTCTTTCTTCTTTCTTTCTTCTTTCTTCTTTCTTTCTTATTTCTTTCTTACTTCTTTCTTACTTCTTTCTTACTTCTTTCTTTCTTCTTTCTTACTTCTTTCATACTTCTTTTTTACTTCTTTCTTACTTCTTTCTTACTTCTTTCTTACTTCTTTCTTACTTCTTTCTAACTTCTTTTTTCTTCTTTCTTACTTCTTTCTTACTTCTTTCTTACTTCTTTCTTACTTCTTTCTTCTTTCTTTCTTACTTCTTTCTTACTTCTTTCTTACTTCTTTCTTACTTCTTTCTTACTTCTTTCTTACTTCTTTCTAACTTCTTTTTTCTTCTTTCTTACTTCTTTCTTACTTCTTTCTTACTTCTTTCTTACTTCTTTCTTACTTGTTTCTTACTTCTTTCTTCTTTCTTTCTTACTTCTTTCTTACTTCTTTCTTACTTCTTTCTTACTTCGTTCTTTCTTCTTTCTTACTTCTTTCTTTCTTCTTTCTTACTTCTTTCTTTCTTCTTTCTTACTTCTTTCTTACTTCTTTCTTCTTTCTTTCTTACTTCTTTCTTACTTCTTTCTTACTTCTTTCTTACTTCTTTCTTTCTTCTTTCTTACTAATTTCTTTCATCTTTCTTACTTCTTTCTTACTTCTTTCTTACTTCTTTCTTCTTTCTTTCTTACTTCTTTCATACTTCTTTCTTACTTCTTTCTTACTTCTTTCTTCTTTCTTTCTTACTTCTTTCTTACTTCTTTCTTCTTTCTTTCTTATTTCTTTCTTACTTCTTTCTTACTTCTTTCTTACTTCTTTCTTAATTCTTTCATACTTCTTTCTTACTTGTTTCTTACTTCTTTCTTCTTTCTTTCTTACTTCTTTCTTACTTCTTTCTTCTTTCTTTCTTATTTCTTTCTTACTTCTTTCTTACTTCTTTCTTACTTCTTTCTTAATTCTTTCTTACTTCTTTCTTACTTGTTTCTTACTTCTTTCTTCTTTATTTCTTACTTCTTTCTAACTTCTTTCTTACTTCTTTCTTACTTCTTTTTTCTTTCTTTCTTACTTCTTTCTTACTTCTTTCTTACTTCTTTCTTCTTTCTTTCTTACTTCTTTCATACTTCTTTCTTACTTCTTTCTTACTTCTTTCTTCTTTCTTTCTTACTTCTTTCTTACTTCATTCTTTCTTAATTCTTTCTTACTTCTTTCGTACTTCTTTCTTACTTCTTTCTTACTTCTTTCTTACTTCTTTCTTCTTTCTTTCTTACTTCTTTCTTACTTCTTTCTTACTTCTTTCTTACTTCTTTCTTTCCTCTTTCTTGCTTCTTTCTTTCTTCTTTCTTACTTCTTTCTTACTTCTTTCTTTCTTCTTTCTTACTTCTTTCTTTCTTTCTTTCTTTCTTCTTTCTTACTTCTTTCGTAATTCTTTCTTACTTCTTTCTTACTTCTTTCTTACTTCTTTCTCCTTTCTTTCTTACTTCTTTCTTACTTCTTTCTTACTTCTTTCTTACTTCTTTCTTTCTTCTTTCTTAAAACTTTCTTTCTTCTTTCTTACTTCTTTCTTACTTCTTTCTTCTTTCTTTCTTACTTCTTTCTTACTTTTTAATACTTCTTTTTTTCTTCTTTCTTACTTCTTTCTTACTTCTTTCTTTCTTCTTTCTTACTTCTTTCTTTCTTTCTTTCTTTCTTCTTTCTTACTTCTTTCGTAATTCTTTCTTACTTCTTTCTTACTTCTTTCTTACTTCTTTCTTCTTTCTTTCTTACTTCTTTCTTACTTCTTTCTTACTTCTTTCTTACTTCTTTCTTTCTTCTTTCTTAAAACTTTCTTTCTTCTTTCTTACTTCTTTCTTACTTCTTTCTTCTTTCTTTCTTACTTCTTTCTTACTTCTATCTTACTTCTTTCTTACTTCTTTCTTTCTTCTTTCTTAAAACTTTCTTTCTTCTTTCTTACTTCTTTCTTACTTCTTTCTTCTTTCTTTCTTACTTCTTTCTTACTTTTTAATACTTCTTTATTACTTCTTTCTTACTTCTTTCTTACTTCTTTCTTTCTTCTTTCTTACTTCTTTCTTCATTCCTTCTTACTTCTTTCTTACTTCTTTCTTACTTCTTTCTTATTTCTTTCTTACTTCTTTCTTACTTCTTTCTTCTTTCTTTCTTACTTCTTTCTTACTTCTTTCTTACTTCTTTCTTACTTCTTTCTTACTTCTTTCTTACTTATTTCTTACTTATTTCTTCTTTTTTTATTACTTCTTTCTTTCTTCTTTCTTACTTCTTTCTTCTTTCTTTCTTACTTCTTTCTTACTTCTTTCTTTCTTAATTCTTTCTTACTTCTTTCGTACTTCTTTCTTACTTCTTTCTTACTTCTTTCTTCTTTCTTACTTGTTTCTTTCCTCTTTCTTACTTCTTTCTTTCTTCTTTCTTACTTCTTTCTTACTTCTTTCTTTCTTCTTTCTTACTTCTCTCTTACTTCTCTCTTACTTCTTTCTTACTTCTTTCTTCTTTCATTCTTGCTTCTTTCTTTCTTCTTTCTTACTTCTTTCTTACTTCTTTCTAACTTCTTTTTTCTACTTTCTTACTTCTTTCTTACTTCTTTCTTTCTTACTTCTTTCTTACTTCTTTCTTTCTTCTTTCTTACTTCTTTCTTCATTCCTTCTTACTTCTTTCTTACTTCTTTCTTACTTCTTTCTTCTTTCTTCTTTCTTTCTTACTTCTTTCTTACTTCTTTCTTACTTCTTTCTTACTTATTTCTTACTTCTTTCTTACTTCTTTCTTACTTCTTTCTTTCTTCTTTCTTAAAACTTTCTTTCTTTCTTTCTTCTTTCTTACTTCTTTCGTAATTCTTTCTTACTTCTTTCTTACTTCTTTCTTCTTTCTTCTTTCTTTCTTACTTCTTTCTTACTTCTTTCTTACTTCTTTCTTACTTCTTTCTTTCTTCTTTCTTAAAACTTTCTTTCTTTTTTCTTACTTCTTTCTTACTTCTTTCTTCTTTCTTTCTTACTTCTTTCTTACTTTTTAATACTTCTTTATTACTTCTTTCTTACTTCTTTCTTACTTCTTTCTTTCTTCTTTCTTACTTCTTTCTTCATTCCTTCTTACTTCTTTCTTACTTCTTTCTTTCTTCTTTCTTACTTCTTTCTTTCTTCTTTCTTACTTCTTTCTTACTTCTTTCTTCTTTCTTTCTTACTTCTTTCTTACTTCTTTCTTACTTCTTTCTTACTTCTTTCTTTCTTCTTTCTTACTAATTTCTTTCATCTTTCTTACTTCTTTCTTACTTCTTTATTACTTCTTTCTTACTTCTTTCTAACTTCTTTTTTCTTCTTTCTTACTTCTTTCTTACTTCATTCTTACTTCTTTCTTACTTCTTTCTTCTTTCTTTCTTACTTCTTTCTTACTTCTTTCTTACTTCTTTCTTACTTATTTCTAACTTCTTTTTTCTTCTTTCTTACTTCTTTCTTACTTCTTTCTTACTTCTTTCTTACTTCTTTCTTACTTGTTTCTTACTTCTTTCTTCTTTCTTTCTTACTTCTTTCTTACTTCTTTCTTACTTCTTTCTTACTTCTTTCTTACTTCGTTCTTTCTTCTTTCTTACTTCTTTCTTTCTTCTTTCTTACTTCTTTCTTTCTTCTTTCTTACTCCCTTCTTACTTCTTTCTTCTTTCTTTCTTACTTCTTTCTTACATCTTTCTTACTTCTTTCTTACTTCTTTCTTTCTTCTTTCTTACTAATTTCTTTCTTCTTTCTTACTTCTTTCTTACTTCTTTCTTCATTCCTTCTTACTTCTTTCTTACTTCTTTCTTACTTCTTTCTTCTTTCTTCTTTCTTTCTTACTTCTTTCTTACTTCTTTCTTACTTCTTTCTTCTTTCTTTCTTACTTCTTTCTTACTTCTTTCTTCTTTCTTTCTTATTTCTTTCTTACTTCTTTCTTACTTCTTTCTTACTTCTCTCTTACTTCTTGCTTACTTCTTTCTTCTATATTTCTTTCTTCTTTCTTTCTTCTTTCTTACTTCTTTCTTACTTCTTACTTACTTCTTTCTAACTTCTTTTTTCTACTTTCTTACTTCTTTCTTACTTCTTTCTTTCTTACTTCTTTCTTACTTCTTTCTTACTTCTTTCTTCTTTCTTCTTTCTTTCTTACTTCTTTCTTACTTCTTTCTTACTTCTTTCTTACTTATTTCTTACTTCTTTCTTTCTTCTTTCTTACTTCTTTCACACTTCTTTCTTACTTCTTTCTTTCTTCTTTCTTACTTCTTTCTTCATTCCTTCTTACTTCTTTCTTACTTCTTCCTTACTTCTTTCTTCTTTCTTTCTTACTTCTTTCTTACTTCTTTCTTACTTCTTTCTTACTTATTTCTTACTTCTTTCTTTCTTCTTTCTTAATACTTTCATACTTCTTTCTTACTTCTTTCTTACTTCTTTCTTCTTTCTTTCTTACTTCTTTCTTACTTCTTTCTTACTTCTTTCTTCTTTATTTCTTACTTCTTTCTTCTTTCTTTCTTACTCCTTTCTTACTTCTTTCTTACTTCTTTCTTACTTCTTTCTTTCTTCTTTCTTACTTCTTTCTTTCTTCTTTCTTACTTCTTTCTTTCTTCTTTCTTACTTCTTTCTTTCTTCTTTCTTACTTCTTTCTTCATTCCTTCTTACTTCTTTCTTACTTCTTCCTTACTTCTTTCTTCTTTCTTTCTTACTTCTTTCTTACTTCTTTCTTACTTCTTTCTTACTTATTTCTTACTTCTTTCTTTCTTCTTTCTTAATACTTTCATACTTCTTTCTTACTTCTTTCTTACTTCTTTCTTCTTTCTTTCTTACTTCTTTCTTACTTCTTTCTTACTTCTTTCTTCTTTATTTCTTACTTCTTTCTTCTTTCTTTCTTACTCCTTTCTTACTTCTTTCTTACTTCTTTCTTACTTCTTTCTTTCTTCTTTCTTACTTCTTTCTTCATTCCTTCTTACTTCTTTCTTACTTCTTTCTTACTTCTTTCTTCTTTCTTCTTTCTTTCTTACTTCTTTCTTACTTCTTTCTTACTTCTTTCTTACTTATTTCTTACTTCTTTCTTTCTTCTTTCTTACTTCTTTCACACTTCTTTCTTACTTCTTTCTTTCTTCTTTCTTACTTCTTTCTTCATTCCTTCTTACTTCTTTCTTACTTCTTCCTTACTTCTTTCTTCTTTCTTTCTTACTTCTTTCTTACTTCTTTCTTACTTCTTTCTTACTTATTTCTTACTTCTTTCTTTCTTCTTTCTTAATACTTTCATACTTCTTTCTTACTTCTTTCTTACTTCTTTCTTCTTTCTTTCTTACTTCTTTCTTACTTCTTTCTTACTTCTTTCTTCTTTATTTCTTACTTCTTTCTTCTTTCTTTCTTACTCCTTTCTTACTTCTTTCTTACTTCTTTCTTACTTCTTTCTTTCTTCTTTCTTACTTCTTTCTTTCTTCTTTCTTACTTCTTTCTTTCTTCTTTCTTACTTCTTTCTTTCTTCTTTCTTACTTCTTTCTTACTTCTTTCTTTCTTCTTTCTTACTTCTTTCTTACTTCTTTCTTTCTTACTTCTTTCTTACTTCTTTCGTAATTCTTTCTTACTTCTTTCTTACTTCTTTATTACTTCTTTCTTCTTTCTTTCTTACTTCTTTATTACTTCTTTATTACTTCTTTCTTCTTTCTTTCTTACTTCTTTCATACTTCTTTCTTACTTCTTTCTTACTTCTTTCTTCTTTCTTTCTTACTTCTTTCTTACTTCTTTATTCTTTCTTTCTTATTTCTTTCTTACTTCTTTCTTACTTCTTTCTTACTTCTTTCTTAATTCTTTCTTACTTCTTTCTTACTTCTTTCTTACTTCTTTTTTCTTTCTTTCTTACTTCTTTCTTACTTCTTTCTTACTTCTTTCTTCTTTCTTTCTTACTTCTTTCATACTTCTTTCTTACTTCTTTCTTACTTCTTTCTTCTTTCTTTCTTACTTCTTTCTTACTTCTTTCTTTCTTAATTCTTTCTTACTTCTTTCGTACTTCTTTCTTACTTCTTTCTTACTTCTTTCTTACTTCTTTCTTCTTTCTTTCTTACTTCTTTCTTACTTCTTTCTTACTTCTTTCTTACTTCTTTCTTTCCTCTTTCTTACTTCTTTCTTTCTTCTTTCTTACTTCTTTCTTACTTCTTTCTTTCTTCTTTCTTACTTCTTTCTTTCTTTCTTTCTTTCTTCTTTCTTACTTCTTTCGTAATTCTTTCTTACTTCTTTCTTACTTCTTTCTTACTTCTTTCTTCTTTCTTTCTTACTTCTTTCTTACTTCTTTCTTACTTCTTTCTTACTTCTTTCTTTCTTCTTTCTTAAAACTTTCTTTCTTCTTTCTTACTTCTTTCTTACTTCTTTCTTCTTTCTTTCTTACTTCTTTCTTACTTTTTAATACTTCCTTATTACTTCTTTCTTACTTCTTTCTTACTTCTTTCTTTCTTCTTTCTTACTTCTTTCTTCATTCCTTCTTACTTCTTTCTTACTTCTTTCTTTCTTCTTTCTTTCTTCTTTCTTTCTTCTTTCTTTCTTCTTTCTTCTTTCTTTCTTATTTCTTTCTTACTTCTTTCTTACTTCTTTCTTACTTCTTTCTTTCTTCTTTCTTACTTCTTTCATACTTCTTTTTTACTTCTTTCTTACTTCTTTCTTACTTCTTTCTTACTTCTTTCTAACTTCTTTTTTCTTCTTTCTTACTTCTTTCTTACTTCTTTCTTACTTCTTTCTTACTTCTTTCTTCTTTCTTTCTTACTTCTTTCTTACTTCTTTCTTACTTCTTTCTTACTTCTTTCTTACTTCTTTCTTACTTATTTCTTCTTTTTTTATTACTTCTTTCTTACTTCTTTCTTACTTCTTTATTCTTTCTTTCTTACTTCTTTCTTACTTCTTTCTTTCTTAATTCTTTCTTACTTCTTTCGTACTTCTTTCTTACTTCTTTCTTACTTCTTTCTTCTTTCTTACTTGTTTCTTTCCTCTTTCTTACTTCTTTCTTTCTTCTTTCTTACTTCTTTCTTACTTCTTTCTTAATTATTTCATACTTCTTTCTTACTTCTTTCTTCTTTCTTTCTTACTTCTTTCTTACTTCTTTCTTACTTCTTTCTTACTTCTTTCTTTCTTCTTTCTTACTAATTTCTTTCATCTTTCTTACTTCTTTCTTACTTCTTTCTTACTTCTTTCTTCTTTCTTTCTTACTTCTTTCATACTTCTTTCTTACTTCTTTCTTACTTCTTTCTTCTTTCTTTCTTACTTCTTTCTTACTTCTTTCTTCTTTCTTTCTTATTTCTTTCTTACTTCTTTCTTACTTCTTTCTTACTTCTTTCTTAATTCTTTCATACTTCTTTCTTACTTGTTTCTTACTTCTTTCTTCTTTCTTTCTTACTTCTTTCTTACTTCTTTCTTTCTTAATTCTTTCTTACTTCTTTCGTACTTCTTTCTTACTTCTTTCTTACTTCTTTTTTCTTTCTTCCTTACTTCTTTCTTACTTCTTTCTTACTTCTTTCTTCTTTCTTTCTTACTTCTTTCATACTTCTTTCTTACTTCTTTCTTACTTCTTTCTTCTTTCTTTCTTACTTCTTTCTTACTTCTTTCTTACTTCTTTCTTCTTTCTTTCTTACTTCTTTCTTACTTCTTTCTTTCTTACTTCTTTCTTACTTCTTTCTTCTTTCTTTCTTATTTCTTTCTTACTTCTTTCTTACTTCTTTCTTACTTCTTTCTTAATTCTTTCATACTTCTTTCTTACTTGTTTCTTACTTCTTTCTTCTTTCTTTCTTACTTCTTTCTTACTTCTTTCTTTCTTAATTCTTTCTTACTTCTTTCTTACTTCTTTCTTACTTCTTTCTTACTTCTTTTTTCTTTCTTCCTTACTTCTTTCTTACTTCTTTCTTACTTCTTTCTTCTTTCTTTCTTACTTCTTTCATACTTCTTTCTTACTTCTTTCTTACTTCTTTCTTCTTTCTTTCTTACTTCTTTCTTACTTCTTTCTTTCTTAATTCTTTCTTACTTCTTTCGTACTTCTTTCTTACTTCTTTCTTACTTCTTTCTTACTTCTTTCTTCTTTCTTTCTTACTTCTTTCTTACTTCTTTCTTACTTCTTTCTTACTTCTTTCTTTCCTCTTTCTTACTTCTTTCTTTCTTCTTTCTTACTTCTTTCTTACTTCTTTCTTTCTTCTTTCTTAAAACTTTCTTTCTTCTTTCTTACTTCTTTCTTACTTCTTTCTTCTTTCTTTCTTACTTCTTTCTTACTTCTTTCTTACTTCTTTCTTACTTCTTTCTTTCTTCTTTCTTAAAACTTTCTTTCTTCTTTCTTACTTCTTTCTTACTTCTTTCTTACTTCTTTCGTAATTCTTCCTTACTTCTTTCTTACTTCTTTATTACTTCTTTCTTACTTCTTTCTTACTTCTTTCTTTCTTCTTTCTTACTTCTTTCTTCATTCCTTCTTACTTCTTTCTTACTTCTTTCTTTCTTCTTTCTTTCTTCTTTCTTTCTTCTTTCTTTCTTCTTTCTTCTTTCTTTCTTCTTTCTTTCTTACTTCTTTCTTACTTCTTTCTTACTTCTTTCTTTCTTCTTTCTTACTTCTTTCATACTTCTTTTTTACTTCTTTCTTACTTCTTTCTTACTTCTTTCTTACTTCTTTCTAACTTCTTTTTTCTTCTTTCTTACTTCTTTCTTACTTCTTTCTTACTTCTTTCTAACTTCTTTTTTCTTCTTTCTTACTTCTTTCTTACTTCTTTCTTACTTCTTTCTTACTTCTTTCTTCTTTCTTTCTTACTTCTTTCTTACTTCTTTCTTACTTCTTTCTTACTTCTTTCTTACTTCTTTCTTACTTATTTCTTCTTTTTTTATTACTTCTTTCTTACTTCTTTCTTACTTCTTTATTCTTTCTGTCTTACTTCTTTCTTACTTCTTTCTTTCTTAATTCTTTCTTACTTCTTTCGTACTTCTTTCTTACTTCTTTCTTACTTCTTTCTTCTTTCTTACTTGTTTCTTTCCTCTTTCTTACTTCTTTCTTTCTTCTTTCTTACTTCTTTCTTACTTCTTTCTTAATTATTTCATACTTCTTTCTTACTTCTTTCATTCTTCTTTCTTTCTTCTTTCTTTCTTCTTTCTTTCTTCTTTCTTCTTTCTTTCTTATTTCTTTCTTACTTCTTTCTTACTTCTTTCTTACTTCTTTCTTTCTTCTTTCTTACTTCTTTCATACTTCTTTTTTACTTCTTTCTTACTTCTTTCTTACTTCTTTCTTACTTCTTTCTTACTTCTTTCTAACTTCTTTTTTCTTCTTTCTTACTTCTTTCTTACTTCTTTCTTACTTCTTTCTTACTTCTTTCTTCTTTCTTTCTTACTTCTTTCTTACTTCTTTCTTACTTCTTTCTTACTTCTTTCTTACTTCTTACTTACTTCTTTCTAACTTCTTTTTTCTTCTTTCTTACTTCTTTCTTACTTCTTTCTTACTTCTTTCTTACTTCTTTCTTACTTGTTTCTTACTTCTTTCTTCTTTCTTTCTTACTTCTTTCTTACTTCTTTCTTACTTCTTTCTTACTTCGTTCTTTCTTCTTTCTTACTTCTTTCTTTCTTCTTTCTTACTTCTTTCTTTCTTCTTTCTTACGTCTTTCTTACTTCTTTCTTCTTTCTTTCTTACTTCTTTCTTACTTCTTTCTTACTTCTTTCTTACTTCTTTCTTTCTTCTTTCTTACTAATTTCTTTCATCTTTCTTACTTCTTTCTTACTTCTTTCTTACTTCTTTCTTCTTTCTTTCTTACTTCTTTCATACTTCTTTCTTACTTCTTTCTTACTTCTTTCTTCTTTCTTTCTTACTTCTTTCTTACTTCTTTCTTCTTTCTTTCTTATTTCTTTCTTACCTCTTTCTTACTTCTTTCTTACTTCTTTCTTAATTCTTTCATACTTCTTTCTTACTTGTTTCTTACTTCTTTCTTCTTTCTTTCTTACTTCTTTCTTACTTCTTTCTTCTTTCTTTCTTATTTCTTTCTTACTTCTTTCTTACTTCTTTCTTACTTCTTTCTTAATTCTTTCTTACTTCTTTCTTACTTGTTTCTTACTTCTTTCTTCTTTCTTTCTTACTTCTTTCTTACTTCTTTCTTACTTCTTTCTTACTTCTTTTTTCTTTCTTTCTTACTTCTTTCTTACTTTTTTCTTACTTCTTTCTTCTTTCTTTCTTACTTCTTTCATACTTCTTTCTTACTTCTTTCTTACTTCTTTCTTCTTTCTTTCTTACTTCTTTCTTACTTCATTCTTTCTTAATTCTTTCTTACTTCTTTCGTACTTCTTTCTTACTTCTTTCTTACTTCTTTCTTACTTCTTTCTTCTTTCTTTCTTACTTCTTTCTTACTTCTTTCTTACTTCTTTCTTACTTCTTTCTTTCCTCTTTCTTGCTTCTTTCTTTCTTCTTTCTTACTTCTTTCTTACTTCTTTCTTTCTTCTTTCTTACTTCTTTCTTTCTTTCTTTCTTTCTTCTTTCTTACTTCTTTCGTAATTCTTTCTTACTTCTTTCTTACTTCTTTCTTACTTCTTTCTCCTTTCTTTCTTACTTCTTTCTTACTTCTTTCTTACTTCTTTCTTCTTTCTTTCTTACTTCTTTCTTACTTTTTAATACTTCTTTTTTTCTTCTTTCTTACTTCTTTCTTACTTCTTTCTTTCTTCTTTCTTACTTCTTTCTTTCTTTCTTTCTTTCTTCTTTCTTACTTCTTTCGTAATTCTTTCTTACTTCTTTCTTACTTCTTTCTTACTTCTTTCTTCTTTCTTTCTTACTTCTTTCTTACTTCTTTCTTACTTCTTTCTTACTTCTTTCTTTCTTCTTTCTTAAAACTTTCTTTCTTCTTTCTTACTTCTTTCTTACTTCTTTCTTCTTTCTTTCTTACTTCTTTCTTACTTCTATCTTACTTCTTTCTTACTTCTTTCTTTCTTCTTTCTTAAAACTTTCTTTCTTCTTTCTTACTTCTTTCTTACTTCTTTCTTCTTTCTTTCTTACTTCTTTCTTACTTTTTAATACTTCTTTATTACTTCTTTCTTACTTCTTTCTTACTTCTTTCTTTCTTCTTTCTTACTTCTTTCTTCATTCCTTCTTACTTCTTTCTTACTTCTTTCTTTCTTCTTTCTTTCTTCTTTCTTTCTTCTTTCTTTCTTACTTCTTTCTTACTTCTTTCTTACTTCTTTCTTACTTCTTTCTTTCTTCTTTCTTACTTCTTTCATACTTCTTTCTAACTTCTTTTTTCTTCTTTCTTACTTCTTTCTTACTTCTTTCTTACTTCTTTCTTACTTCTTTCTTCTTTCTTTCTTACTTCTTTCTTACTTCTTTCTTACTTCTTTCTTACTTCTTTCTTACTTCTTTCTTACTTATTTCTTACTTATTTCTTCTTTTTTTATTACTTCTTTCTTTCTTCTTTCTTACTTCTTTCTTCTTTCTTTCTTACTTCTTTCTTACTTCTTTCTTTCTTAATTCTTTCTTACTTCTTTCGTACTTCTTTCTTACTTCTTTCTTACTTCTTTCTTCTTTCTTACTTGTTTCTTTCCTCTTTCTTACTTCTTTCTTTCTTCTTTCTTACTTCTTTCTTACTTCTTTCTTTCTTCTTTCTTACTTCTCTCTTACTTCTCTCTTACTTCTTTCTTACTTCTTTCTTCTTTCATTCTTGCTTCTTTCTTTCTTCTTTCTTACTTCTTTCTTACTTCTTTCTTACTTCTTTCTTACTTCTTTCTTTCTTCTTTCTTACTTCTTTCTTCATTCCTTCTTACTTCTTTCTTACTTCTTTCTTACTTCTTTCTTCTTTCTTCTTTCTTTCTTACTTCTTTCTTACTTCTTTCTTACTTCTTTCTTACTTATTTCTTACTTCTTTCTTACTTCTTTCTTACTTCTTTCTTTCTTCTTTCTTAAAACTTTCTTTCTTTCTTTCTTCTTACTTACTTCTTTCGTAATTCTTTCTTACTTCTTTCTTACTTCTTTCTTCTTTCTTCTTTCTTTCTTACTTCTTTCTTACTTCTTTCTTACTTCTTTCTTACTTCTTTCTTTCTTCTTTCTTAAAACTTTCTTTCTTTTTTCTTACTTCTTTCTTACTTCTTTCTTCTTTCTTTCTTACTTCTTTCTTACTTTTTAATACTTCTTTATTACTTCTTTCTTACTTCTTTCTTACTTCTTTCTTTCTTCTTTCTTACTTCTTTCTTCATTCCTTCTTACTTCTTTCTTACTTCTTTCTTTCTTCTTTCTTTCTTCTTTATTTCTTCTTTCTTTCTTCTTTCTTCTTTCTTTCTTATTTCTTTCTTATTTCTTTCTTACTTCTTTCTTACTTCTTTCTTTCTTCTTTCTTACTTCTTTCATACTTCTTTTTTACTTCTTTCTTAATTCTTTCTTACTTCTTTATTACTTCTTTCTTACTTCTTTCTAACTTCTTTTTTCTTCTTTCTTACTTCTTTCTTACTTCTTTCTTACTTCTTTCTTACTTCTTTCTTCTTTCTTTCTTACTTCTTTCTTACTTCTTTCTTACTTCTTTCTTACTTCTTTCTTACTTATTTCTAACTTCTTTTTTCTTCTTTCTTACTTCTTTCTTACTTCTTTCTTACTTCTTTCTTACTTCTTTCTTACTTGTTTCTTACTTCTTTCTTCTTTCTTTCTTACTTCTTTCTTACTTCTTTCTTACTTCTTTCTTACTTCTTTCTTACTTCGTTCTTTCTTCTTTCTTACTTCTTTCTTTCTTCTTTCTTACTTCTTTCTTTCTTCTTTCTTACTCCCTTCTTACTTCTTTCTTCTTTCTTTCTTACTTCTTTCTTACATCTTTCTTACTTCTTTCTTACTTCTTTCTTTCTTCTTTCTTACTAATTTCTTTCTTCTTTCTTACTTCTTTCTTACTTCTTTCTTCATTCCTTCTTACTTCTTTCTTACTTCTTTCTTACTTCTTTCTTCTTTCTTCTTTCTTTCTTACTTCTTTCTTACTTCTTTCTTACTTCTTTCTTCTTTCTTTCTTACTTCTTTCATACTTCTTTCTTACTTCTTTCTTACTTCTTTCTTCTTTCTTTCTTACTTCTTTCTTACTTCTTTCTTCTTTCTTTCTTATTTCTTTCTTACTTCTTTCTTACTTCTTTCTTACTTCTTTCTTAATTCTTTCATACTTCTTTCTTACTTCTTTCTTACTTCTTTCTTCTTTCTTTCTTACTTCTTTCTTACTTCTTTCTTCTTTCTTTCTTATTTCTTTCTTACTTCTTTCTTACTTCTTTCTTACTTCTTTCTTAATTCTTTCTTACTTCTTTCTTACTTGTTTCTTACTTCTTTCTTCTTTCTTTCTTACTTCTTTCTTACTTCTTTCTTACTTCTTTCTTACTTCTTTCTTACTTCTTTTTTCTTTCTTTCTTACTTCTTTCTTACTTCTTTCTTACTTCTTTCTTCTTTCTTTCATACTTCTTTCATACTTCTTTCTTACTTCTTTCTTACTTCTTTATTCTTTCTTTCTTACTTCTTTCTTACTTCTTTCTTTCTTAATTCTTTCTTACTTCTTTCGTACTTCTTTCTTACTTCTTTCTTACTTCTTTCTTACTTCTTTCTTCTTTCTTTCTTACTTCTTTCTTACTTCTTTCTTACTTCTTTCTTACTTCTTTTTTTCCTCTTTCTTACTTCTTTCTTTCTTCTTTCTTACTTCTTTCTTACTTCTTTCTTTCTTCTTTCTTACTTCTTTCTTTCTTTCTTTCTTTCTTCTTTCTTACTTCTTTCGTAATTCTTTCTTACTTCTTTCTTACTTCTTTCTTACTTCTTTCTTCTTTCTTTCTTACTTCTTTCTTACTTCTTTCGTAATTCTTTCTTACTTCTTTCTTACTTCTTTCTTACTTCTTTCTCCTTTCTTTCTTACTTCTTTCTTACTTCTTTCTTACTTCTTTCTTACTTCTTTCTTTCTTAATTCTTTCTTACTTCTTTCGTACTTCTTTCTTACTTCTTTCTTACTTCTTTCTTCTTTCTTTCTTACTTCTTTCTTACTTCTTTCTTACTTCTTTCTTACTTCTTTCTTTCTTCTTTCTTACTTCTTTCTTACTTCTTTCTTTCTTCTTTCTTACTTCTCTCTTACTTCTCTCTTACTTCTTTCTTACTTCTTTCTTCTTTCTTTCTTGCTTCTTTCTTTCTTCTTTCTTACTTCTTTCTTTCTTCTTTCTTACTTCTTTCTAACTTCTTTTTTCTACTTTCTTACTTCTTTCTTCTTTCTTTCTTACTTCTTTCTTACTTCTTTCTTTCTTCTTTCTTACTTCTTTCTTCATTCCTTCTTACTTCTTTCTTACTTCTTTCTTACTTCTTTCTTCTTTCTTCTTTCTTTCTTACTTCTTTCTTACTTCTTTCTTACTTCTTTCTTTCTTCTTTCTTAAAACTTTCTTTCTTTTTTCTTACTTCTTTCTTACTTCTTTCTTCTTTCTTTCTTACTTCTTTCTTACTTTTTAATACTTCTTTCTTCTTTCTTTCTTACTTCTTTCTTACTTCTTTCTTTCTTCTTTCTTACTTCTTTCTTCATTCCTTCTTACTTCTTTCTTACTTCTTTCTTTCTTCTTTCTTTCTTCTTTCTTTCTTCTTTCTTTCTTCTTTCCTCTTTCTTTCTTATTTCTTTCTTACTTCTTTCTTACTTCTTTCTTACTTCTTTCTTTCTTCTTTCTTACTTCTTTCATACTTCTTTTTTACTTCTTTCTTACTTCTTTCTTACTTCTTTATTACTTCTTTCTTACTTCTTTCTAACTTCTTTTTTCTTCTTTCTTACTTCTTTCTTACTTCTTTCTTACTTCTTTCTTACTTCTTTCTTCTTTCTTTCTTACTTCTTTCTTACTTCTTTCTTACTTCTTTCTTACTTCTTTCTTACTTCTTTCTAACTTCTTTTTTCTTCTTTCTTACTTCTTTCTTACTTCTTTCTTACTTCTTTCTTACTTCTTTCTTACTTGTTTCTTACTTCTTTCTTCTTTCTTTCTTCCTTCTTTCTTACTTCTTTCTTACTTCTTTCTTACTTCTTTCTTACTTCGTTCTTTCTTCTTTCTTACTTCTTTCTTTCTTCTTTCTTACTTCTTTCTTTCTTCTTTCTTACTTCCTTCTTACTTCTTTCTTCTTTCTTTCTTACTTCTTTCTTACTTCTTTCTTACTTCTTTCTTACTTCTTTCATACTTCTTTCTTACTTCTTTCTTACTTCTTTCTTCTTTCTTTCTTACTTCTTTCTTACTTCTTTCTTCTTTCTTTCTTATTTCTTTCTTACTTCTTTCTTACTTCTTTCTTACTTCTTTCTTAATTCTTTCTTACTTCTTTCTTACTTCTTTCTTACTTCTTTCTTCTTTCTTTCTTACTTCTTTCTTACTTCTTTCTTACTTCTTTCTTACTTCTTTCTTACTTCTTTCTTTCTTCTTTCTTACTTCCTTCTTACTTCTTTCTTCTTTCTTTCTTACTTCTTTCTTACTTCTTTCTTACTTCTTTCTTACTTCTTTCTTACTTCTTTATTCTTTCTTTCTTACTTCTTTCTTACTTCTTTCTTTCTTCTTTCTTACTTCTTTCTTTCTTTCTTTCTTTCATCTTTCTTACTTCTTTCGTAATTCTTTCTTACTTCTTTCTTACTTCTTTCTTACTTCTTTCTTACTTCTTTCTTCTTTCTTTCTTACTTCTTTCTTACTTCTTTCTTACTTCTTTCTTTCTTCTTTCTTACTTCTTTCTTACTTCTTTCTTTCTTCTTTCTTACTTCTTTCTTCATTCCTTCTTACTTCTTTCTTACTTCTTTCTTTCTTCTTTCTTTCTTCTTTCTTTCTTCTTTCTTTCTTCTTTCTTCTTTCATACTTATTTCTTTCTTACTTCTTTCTTACTTCTTTCTTACTTCTTTCTTTCTTCTTTCTTACTTCTTTCATACTTCTTTTTTACTTCTTTCTTACTTCTTTCTTACTTCTTTCTTACTTCTTTCTTACTTCTTTCTTACTTCTTTCTTACTTCTTTCTTACTTCTTTCTTCTTTTTTTATTACTTCTTTCTTACTTCTTTCTTACTTCTTTCTTCTTTCTTTCTTACTTCTTTCTTACTTCTTTCTTTCTTAATTCTTTCTTACTTCTTTCGTACTTCTTTCTTACTTCTTTCTTACTTCTTTCTTCTTTCTTACTTGTTTCTTTCCTCTTTCTTACTTCTTTCTTTCTTCTTTCTTACTTCTTTCTTACTTCTTTCTTTCTTCTTTCTTACTTCTCTCTTACTTCTCTCTTACTTCTTTCTTACTTCTTTCTTCTTTCTTTCTTGCTTCTTTCTTTCTTCTTTCTTACTTCTTTCTTTCTTCTTTCTTACTTCTTTCTAACTTCTTTTTTCTACTTTCTTACTTCTTTCTTACTTCTTTCTTACTTCTTTCTTTCTTACTTCTTTCTTACTTCCTTCTTTCTTCTTTCTTACTTCTTTCTTCATTCCTTCTTACTTCTTTCTTACTTCTTTCTTACTTCTTTCTTCTTTCTTCTTTCTTTCTTACTTCTTTCTTACTTCTTTCTTACTTCTTTCTTACTTCTTTCTTTCTTCTTTCTTACTTCTTTTTTACTTCTTTCTTCATTCTTTCTTACTTCTTTCTTACTTCTTTCTTTCTTCTTTCTTACTTCTTTCTTTCTTTCTTTCTTACTTCTTTCTTCATTCCTTCTTACTTCTTTCTTACTTCTTTCTTACTTCTTTATTACTTCTTTCTTACTTCTTTCTTTCTTCTTTCTTACTTCTTTCTTTCTTCTTTCTTACTTCTTTTTTACTTCTTTCTTCATTCTTTCTTACTTCTTTCTTACTTCTTTCTTTCTTCTTTCTTACTTCTTTCTTTCTTTCTTTCTTACTTCTTTCTTACTTCTTTCTTCATTCATTTTTACTTCTCTCTTACTTCTTTCTTACATCTTTCTTACTTCTTTCTTACTTCTCTCTTACTTCTTTATTACTTCTTTCTTCTTTATTTCTTTCTTCTTTCTTTCTTCTTTCTTACTTCTTTCTTACTTCTTCCTTACTTCTTTCTAACTTCTCTTTTCTACTTTCTTACTTCTTTCTTACTTCTTTCTTTCTTACTTCTTTCTTACTTCTTTCTTTCTTCTTTCTTACTTCTTTCTTCATTCCTTCTTACTTCTTTCTTACTTCTTTCTTACTTCTTTCTTCTTTCTTCTTTCTTTCTTACTTCTTTCTTACTTCTTTCTTACTTCTTTCTTACTTATTTCTTACTTCTTTCTTTCTTCTTTCTTACTTCTTTCATACTTCTTTCTTACTTCTTTCTTTCTTCTTTCTTACTTCTTTCTTCATTCCTTCTTACTTCTTTCTTACTTCTTTCTTACTTCTTTCTTCTTTCTTTCTTACTTCTTTCTTACTTCTTTCTTACTTCTTTCTTATTTATTTCTTACTTCTTTCTTTCTTCTTTCTTACTTCTTTCATACTTCTTTCTTACTTCTTTCTTACTTCTTTCTTCTTTCTTTCTTACTTCTTTCTTACTTCTTTCTTACTTCTTTCTTCTTTCTTTCTTACTTCTTTCTTCTTTCTTTCTTTCTCCTTTCTTACTTCTTTCTTACTTCTTTCTTACTTCTTTCTTTCTTCTTCCTTACTTCTTTCTTTCTTCTTTCTTACTTCTTTCTTTCTTCTTTCTTACTTCTTTCTTTCTTCTTTCTTACTTCTTTCTTCTTTCTTTCTTACTTCTTTCATACTTCTTTCTTACTTCTTTCTTACTTCTTTATTCTTTCTTTCTTTCTTCTTTCTTACTTCTTTCTTTCTTCTTTCTTACTTCTTTCTAACTTCTTTTTTCTACTTTCTTACTTCTTTCTTACTTCTTTCTTACTTCTTTCTTTCTTACTTCATTCTTACTTCTTTCTTTCTTCTTTCTTACTTCTTTCTTCATTCCTTCTTACTTCTTTCTTACTTCTTTCTTACTTCTTTCTTCTTTCTTCTTTCTTTCTTACTTCTTTCTTACTTCTTTCTTACTTCTTTCTTACTTCTTTCATACTTTTTCTTACTTCTTTCTTACTTCTTTCTTCTTTCTTTCTTACTTCTTTCTTACTTCTTTATTACTTCTTTCTTACTTCTTTCTTTCTTCTTTCTTACTTCTTTCTTTCTTCTTTCTTACTTCTTTTTTACTTCTTTCTTCATTCTTTCTTACTTCTTTCTTACTTCTTTCTTACTTCTTTCTTACTTATTTCTTACTTCTTTCTTACTTCTTTCTTACTTCTTTCTTTCTTCTTTCTTAAAACTTTCTTTCTTTCTTTCTTCTTTCTTACTTCTTTCGTAATTCTTTCTTACTTCTTTCTTACTTCTTTCTTCTTCCTTCTTTCTTTCTTACTTCTTTCTTACTTCTTTCTTACTTCTTTCTTTCTTCTTTCTTAAAACTTTCTTTCTTTTTTCTTACTTCTTTCTTACTTCTTTCTTCTTTCTTTCTTACTTCTTTCTTACTTTTTAATACTTCTTTCTTCTTTCTTTCTTACTTCTTTCTTACTTCTTTCTTTCTTCTTTCTTACTTCTTTCTTCATTCCTTCTTACTTCTTTCTTACTTCTTTCTTTCTTCTTTCTTTCTTCTTTCTTTCTTCTTTCTTTCTTCTTTCCTCTTTCTTTCTTATTTCTTTCTTACTTCTTTCTTACTTCTTTCTTACTTCTTTCTTTCTTCTTTCTTACTTCTTTCATACTTCTTTTTTACTTCTTTCTTACTTCTTTCTTACTTCTTTATTACTTCTTTCTTACTTCTTTCTAACTTCTTTTTTCTTCTTTCTTACTTCTTTCTTACTTCTTTCTTACTTCTTTCTTACTTCTTTCTTCTTTCTTTCTTACTTCTTTCTTACTTCTTTCTTACTTCTTTCTTACTTCTTTCTTACTTCTTTCTAACTTCTTTTTTCTTCTTTCTTACTTCTTTCTTACTTCTTTCTTACTTCTTTCTTACTTGTTTCTTACTTCTTTCTTCTTTCTTTCTTACTTCTTTCTTACTTCTTTCTTACTTCTTTCTTACTTCTTTCTTACTTCTTTCTTACTTCTTTCATACTTCTTTCTTACTTCTTTCTTACTTCTTTCTTCTTTCTTTCTTACTTCTTTCTTACTTCTTTCTTCTTTCTTTCTTATTTCTTTCTTACTTCTTTCTTACTTCTTTCTTACTTCTTTCTTAATTCTTTCTTACTTCTTTCTTACTTCTTTCTTACTTCTTTCTTCTTTCTTTCTTACTTCTTTCTTACTTCTTTCTTACTTCTTTCTTACTTCTTTCTTACTTCTTTCTTTCTTCTTTCTTACTTCCTTCTTACTTCTTTCTTCTTTCTTTCTTACTTCTTTCTTACTTCTTTCTTACTTCTTTCTTACTTCTTTCTTACTTCTTTATTCTTTCTTTCTTACTTCTTTCTTACTTCTTTCTTTCTTCTTTCTTACTTCTTTCTTTCTTTCTTTCTTTCTTCTTTCTTACTTCTTTCGTAATTCTTTCTTACTTCTTTCTTACTTCTTTCTTACTTCTTTCTTAATTCTTTCTTCTTTCTTTCTTACTTCTTTCTTACTTCTTTCTTACTTCTTTCTTTCTTCTTTCTTTCTTCTTTCTTTCTTCTTTCTTTCTTCTTTCTTCTTTCATACTTATTTCTTTCTTACTTCTTTCTTACTTCTTTCTTACTTCTTTCTTTCTTCTTTCTTACTTCTTTCATACTTCTTTTTTACTTCTTTCTTACTTCTTTCTTACTTCTTTCTTACTTCTTTCTTACTTCTTTCTTACTTCTTTCTTACTTCTTTCTTACTTCTTTCTTCTTTTTTTATTACTTCTTTCCTACTTCTTTCTTACTTCTTTCTTCTTTCTTTCTTACTTCTTTCTTACTTCTTTCTTTCTTAATTCTTTCTTACTTCTTTCGTACTTCTTTCTTACTTCTTTCTTACTTCTTTCTTCTTTCTTACTTGTTTCTTTCCTCTTTCTAACTTCTTTCTTTCTTCTTTCTTACTTCTTTCTTACTTCTTTCTTTCTTCTTTCTTACTTCTCTCTTACTTCTCTCTTACTTCTTTCTTACTTCTTTCTTCTTTCTTTCTTGCTTCTTTCTTTCTTCTTTCTTACTTCTTTCTTTCTTCTTTCTTACTTCTTTCTAACTTCTTTTTTCTACTTTCTTACTTCTTTCTTACTTCTTTCTTACTTCTTTCTTTCTAACTTCTTTCTTACTTCTTTCTTTCTTCTTTCTTACTTCTTTCTTCATTCCTTCTTACTTCTTTCTTACTTCTTTCTTACTTCTTTCTTCTTTCTTCTTTCTTTCTTACTTCTTTCTTACTTCTTTCTTACTTCTTTCTTACTTCTTTCATACTTTTTCTTACTTCTTTCTTACTTCTTTCTTCTTTCTTTCTTACTTCTTTCTTACTTCTTTATTACTTCTTTCTTACTTCTTTCTTTCTTCTTTCTTACTTCTTTCTTACTTCTTTCTTACTTCTTTTTTACTTCTTTCTTCATTCTTTCTTACTTCTTTCTTACTTCTTTCTTTCTTCTTTCTTACTTCTTTCTTTCTTTCTTTCTTACTTCTTTCTTACTTCTTTCTTCATTCATTTTTACTTCTCTCTTACTTCTTTCTTACACCTTTCTTACTTCTTTCTTACTTCTCTCTTACTTCTTTATTACTTCTTTCTTCTTTATTTCTTTCTTCTTTCTTTCTTCTTTCTTACTTCTTTCTTACTTCTTCCTTACTTCTTTCTAACTTCTCTTTTCTACTTTCTTACTTCTTTCTTACTTCTTTCTTTCTTACTTCTTTCTTACTTCTTTCTTTCTTCTTTCTTACTTCTTTCTTCATTCCTTCTTACTTCTTTCTTACTTCTTTCTTACTTCTTTCTTCTTTCTTCTTTCTTTCTTACTTCTTTCTTACTTCTTTCTTACTTCTTTCTTACTTATTTCTTACTTCTTTCTTTCTTCTTTCTTACTTCTTTCATACTTCTTTCTTACTTCTTTCTTTCTTCTTTCTTACTTCTTTCTTCATTCCTTCTTACTTCTTTCTTACTTCTTTCTTACTTCTTTCTTCTTTCTTTCTTACTTCTTTCTTACTTCTTTCTTACTTCTTTCTTATTTATTTCTTACTTCTTTCTTTCTTCTTTCTTACTTCTTTCATACTTCTTTCTTACTTTTTTCTTACTTCTTTCTTCTTTCTTTCTTACTTCTTTCTTACTTCTTTCTTACTTCTTTCTTCTTTCTTTCTTACTTCTTTCTTCTTTCTTTCTTTCTCCTTTCTTACTTCTTTCTTACTTCTTTCTTACTTCTTTCTTTCTTCTTTCTTACTACTTTCTTTCTTCTTTCTTCTTTCTTTCTTCTTTCTTACTTCTTTCTTTCTTCTTTCTTACTTCTTTCTTCTTTCTTTCTTACTTCTTTCATACTTCTTTCTTACTTCTTTCTTACTTCTTTATTCTTTCTTTCTTACTTCTTTCTTACTTCTTTCTTTCTTAATTCTTTCTTACTTCTTTCGTACTTCTTTCTTACTTCTTTCTTACTTCTTTCTTACTTCTTTCTTACTTCTTTCTTTCCTCTTTCTTACTTCTTTCTTTCTTCTTTCTTACTTCTTTCTTACTTCTTTCTTTCTTCTTTCTTACTTCTTTCTTTCTTTCTTTCTTCTTTCTTACTTCTTTCGTAATTCTTTCTTACTTCTTTCTTACTTCTTTCTTACTTCTTTCTTCTTTCTTTCTTACTTCTTTCTTACTTCTTTCTTACTTCTTTCTTTCTTCTTTCTTAAAACTTTCTTTCTTCTTTCTTACTTCTTTCTTACTTCTTTCTTCTTTCTTTCTTACTTCTTTCTTACTTTTTAATACTTCTTTATTACTTCTTTCTTACTTCTTTCTTACTTCTTTCTTTCTTCTTTCTTACTTCTTTCTTCATTCCTTCTTACTTCTTTCTTACTTCTTTCTTTCTTCTTTCTTTCTTCTTTCTTTCTTCTTTCTTTCTTCTTTCTTCTTTCATTCTTATTTCTTTCTTACTTCTTTCTTACTTCTTTCTTACTTCTTTATTTCTTCTTTCTTACTTCTTTCATACTTCTTTTTTACTTCTTTCTTACTTCTTTCTTACTTCTTTCTTACTTCTTTCTTACTTCTTTCTAACTTCTTTTTTCTTCTTTCTTACTTCTTTCTTACTTCTTTCTTACTTCTTTCTTACTTCTTTCTTCTTTCTTTCTTACTTCTTTCTTACTTCTTTCTTACTTCTTTCTTACTTCTTTCTTACTTCTTTCTTTCTTAATTCTTTCTTACTTCTTTCGTACTTCTTTCTTAGTTCTTTCTTACTTCTTTCTTCTTTCTTACTTGTTTCTTTCCTCTTTCTTACTTCTTTCTTTCTTCTTTCTTACTTCTTTCTTACTTCTTTCTTTCTTCTTTCTTACTTCTTTCTTTCTTCTTTCTTACTTCTTTTTTACTTCTTTCTTCATTCTTTCTTACTTCTTTCTTACTTCTTTCTTTCTTCTTTCTTACTTCTTTCTTTCTTTCTTTCTTACTTCTTTCTTACTTCTTTCTTCATTCATTTTTACTTCTCTTTTACTTCTTTCTTACATCTTTCTTACTTCTTTCTTACTTCTCTCTTACTTCTTTCTTACTTCTTTCTTCTTTATTTCTTTCTTCTTTCTTTCTTCTTTCTTACTTCTTTCTTACTTCTTCCTTACTTCTTTCTATCTTCTTTTTTCTACTTTCTTACTTCTTTCTTACTTCTTTCTTTCTTACTTCTTTCTTACTTCTTTCTTTCTTCTTTCTTACTTCTTTCTTCATTCCTTCTTACTTCTTTCTTACTTCTTTCTTCTTTCTTCTTTCTTTCTTACTTCTTTCTTACTTCTTTCTTACTTCTTTCTTACTTATTTCTTACTTCTTTCTTTCTTCTTTCTTACTTCTTTCATACTTCTTTCTTACTTCTTTCTTTCTTCTTTCTTACTTCTTTCTTCATTCCTTCTTACTTCTTTCTTACTTCTTTCTAACTTGTTTCTTACTTCTTTCTTCTTTCTTTCTTACTTCTTTCTTACTTCTTTCTTACTTATTTCTTACTTCTTTCTTTCTTCTTTCTTACTTCTTTCATACTTCTTTCTTACTTCTTTCTTACTTCTTTCTTCTTTCTTTCTTACTTCTTTCTTACTTCTTTCTTACTTCTTTCTTCTTTCTTTCTTACTTCTTTCTTCTTTCTTTCTTACTCCTTTCTTACTTCTTTCTTACTTCTTTCTTACTTCTTTCTTTCTTCTTTCTTACTTCTTTCTTTCTTCTTTCTTACTTCTTTCTTTCTTCTTTCTTACTTCTTTCTTCTTTCTTTCTTCTTTCTTACTTCTTTCTTACTTCTTTCTTTCTTACTTCTTTCTTACTTCTTTCGTAATTCTTTCTTACTTCTTTCTTACTTCTTTATTACTTCTTTCTTCTTTCTTTCTTACTTCTTTCTTACTTCTTTATTACTTCTTTCTTACTTCTTTCTTACTTCTTTCTTACTTCTTTCTTACTTCTTTCTTCATTCCTTCTTACTTCTTTCTTACTTCTTTCTTACTTCTTTCTTACTTCTTTACTTCTTTCATACTTCTTTCTTACTTCTTTCTTACTTCTTTCTTCTTTCTTTCTTACTTCTTTCTTACTTCTTTCTTACTTCTTTCTTACTTCTTTCTTACTTCTTTCTTACTTGTTTCTTACTTCTTTCTTCTTTCTTTCTTACTTCTTTCTTACTTCTTTCTTACTTCTTTCTTACTTTTTTCTTACTTCGTTCTTTCTTCTTTCTTACTTCTTTCTTACTTCTTTCTTACTTCTTTCTTTCTTCTTTCTTACTTCTTTCTTACTTCTTTCTTCTTTCTTTCTTACTTCTTTCTTACTTCTTTCTTACTTCTTTCTTACTTCTTTCTTTCTTCTTTCTTACTAATTTCTTTCTTCTTTCTTACTTCTTTCTTACTTCTTTCTTCATTCCTTCTTACTTCTTTCTTACTTCTTTCTTACTTCTTTCTTCTTTCTTCTTTCTTTCTTACTTCTTTCTTACTTCTTTCTTACTTCTTTCTTCTTTCTTTCTTACTTCTTTCATACTTCTTTCTTACTTCTTTCTTACTTCTTTCTTTCTTCTTTCTTACTTCTTTCTTACTTCTTTCTTTCTTACTTCTTTCTTACTTCTTTCGTAATTCTTTCTTACTTCTTTCTTACTTCTTTCTTACTTCTTTCTTACTTCTTTATTACTTCTTTCTTCTTTCTTTCTTACTTCTTTCTTACTTCTTTATTACTTCTTTCTTCTTTCTTTCTTACTTCTTTCATACTTCTTTCTTACTTCTTTCTTACTTCTTTCTTCTTTCTTTCTTACTTCTTTCTTACTTCTTTCTTCTTTCTTTCTTATTTCTTTCTTACTTCTTTCTTACTTCTTTCTTACTTCTTTCTTAATTCTTTCTTACTTCTTTCTTACTTGTTTCTTACTTCTTTCTTCTTTCTTTCTTACTTCTTTCTTACTTCTTTCTTACTTCTTTCTTACTTCTTTTTTCTTTCTTTCTTACTTCTTTCTTACTTCTTTCTTACTTCTTTCTTCTTTCTTTCTTACTTCTTTCATACTTTTTTCTTACTTCTTTCTTACTTCTTTCTTCTTTCTTTCTTACTTCTTTCTTACTTCTTTCTTTCTTAATTCTTTCTTACTTCTTTCGTACTTCTTTCTTACTTCTTTCTTACTTCTTTCTTACTTCTTTCTTCTTTCTTTCTTACTTCTTTCTTACTTGTTTCTTACTTCTTTCTTACTTCTTCCTTTCCTCTTTCTTACTTCTTTCTTTCTTCTTTCTTACTTCTTTCATTCTTACTTCTTTCTTACTTCTTTCTTACTTCTTTCTTATTTCTTACTCCTTTCTTACTTCTTTCTTACTTTTTATCTTACTTCTTTCTAACTTCTTTCTTACTACTTTCTTACTTCTTTCTTACTTCTTTCTTTCTTACTTCTTTCTTACTTCTTTCTTACTTCTTTCTTACTTCTTTCTTACTTCTTTCTTCATTCCTTCTTACTTCTTTCTTATTTCTTTCTTACTTCTTTCTTCTTTCTTTCTTACTTCTTTCTTACTTCTTTCTTACTTCTTTCTTACTTCTTTCTTACTTCTTTCTTACTTGTTTCTTACTTCTTTCTTCTTTCTTTCTTACTTCTTTCTTACTTCTTTCTTACTTCTTTCTTACTTCTTTCTTACTTCGTTCTTTCTTCTTTCTTACTTCCTTCTTTCTTCTTTGTTACTTCTTTCTTTCTTCTTTCTTACTTCTTTCTTACTTCTTTCTTCTTTCTTTCTTACTTCTTTCTTACTTCTTTCTTACTTCTTTCTTACTTCTTTCTTTCTTCTTTCTTACTACTTTCTTTCTTCTTTCTTACTTCTTTCTTCTTTCTTCATTCCTTCTTACTTCTTTCTTACTTCTTTCTTACTTCTTTCTTTCTTCTTTCTTACTTCTTTCTTACTTCTTTCTTACTTCTTTCTTACTTCTCTCTTCTTACTTTCTTACTTCTTTCTTACTTCTTTCTTACTTCTTTCTTCATTCCTTCTTACTACTTTCTTACTTCTTTCTTACTTCTTTCTTACTTCTTTCTTACTTCTTTACTTCTTTCATACTTCTTTCTTACTTCTTTCTTACTTCTTTCTTCTTTTTTTCTTACTTCTTTCTTTCTTCTTTCTTACTTCTTTCTTACTTCTTTCTTTCTTCTTTCTTACTTCTTTCTTACTTCTTTCTTACTTCTTTCTTACTTCTTTCTTACTTCTTTCTTACTTCTTTCTTTCTTCTTTCTTACTTCTTTCTTTCTTACTTCTTTCTTAATTCTTTCTTACTTCTTTCTTACTTCTTTCTTACTTCTTTCTTCTTTCTTTCTTACTACTTTCTTACTTCTTTCTTACTACTTTCTTCATTCCTTCTTACTTCTTTCTTACTTCTTTCTTACTTCTTTCTTACTTCTTTCTTTCTTCTTTCTTCTTTCTTTCTTACTTCTTTCTTACTTGTTTCTTACTTCTTTCTTATTTCTTTCTTTCTTCTTTCTTACTTCTTTCATACTTCTTTCTTACTTCTTTCTTACTTCTTTCTTACTTCTTTCTTCTTTCTTTCTTACTTCTTTCTTCTTTCTTTCTTACTCCTTTCTTACTTCTTTCTTACTTCTTTCTTACTTCTTTCTTTCTTCTTTCTTACTTCTTTATTTCTTCTTTCTTACTTCTTTCTTTCTTCTTTCTTACTTCTTTCTTTCTTCTTTCTTACTTCTTTCTTACTTCTTTCATTCTTCTTTCTTACTTCTTTCTTACTTCTTTCTTACTTCTTTCTTACTTCTTTCTTTCTTCTTTCTTACTTCTTTCTTTCTTACTTCTTTCTTAATTCTTTCTTACTTCTTTCTTACTTCTTTCTTCTTTCTTTCTTATTTCTTTCTTACTTCTTTCTTACTTCTTTCTTACTTCTTTCTTAATTCTTTCTTACTTCTTTCTTACTTGTTTCTTACTTCTTTCTTCTTTCTTTCTTACTTCTTTCTTACTTCTTTCTTACTTCTTTCTTACTTCTTTTTTCTTTCTTTCTTACTTCTTTCTTACTTCTTTCTTACTTCTTTCTTCTTTCTTTCTTACTTCTTTCATACTTTTTTCTTACTTCTTTCTTACTTCTTTCTTCTTTCTTTCTTACTTCTTTCTTACTTCTTTCTTTCTTAATTCTTTCTTACTTCTTTCGTACTTCTTTCTTACTTCTTTCTTACTTCTTTCTTACTTCTTTCTTCTTTCTTTCTTACTTCTTTCTTACTTGTTTCTTACTTCTTTCTTACTTCTTCCTTTCCTCTTTCTTACTTCTTTCTTTCTTCTTTCTTACTTCTTTCATTCTTACTTCTTTCTTACTTCTTTCTTACTTCTTTCTTATTTCTTACTCCTTTCTTACTTCTTTCTTACTTTTTATCTTACTTCTTTCTAACTTCTTTCTTACTACTTTCTTACTTCTTTCTTACTTCTTTCTTTCTTACTTCTTTCTTACTTCTTTCTTACTTCTTTCTTACTTCTTTCTTACTTCTTTCTTCATTCCTTCTTACTTCTTTCTTATTTCTTTCTTACTTCTTTCTTCTTTCTTTCTTACTTCTTTCTTACTTCTTTCTTACTTCTTTCTTACTTCTTTCTTACTTCTTTCTTACTTGTTTCTTACTTCTTTCTTCTTTCTTTCTTACTTCTTTCTTACTTCTTTCTTACTTCTTTCTTACTTCTTTCTTACTTCGTTCTTTCTTCTTTCTTACTTCCTTCTTTCTTCTTTGTTACTTCTTTCTTTCTTCTTTCTTACTTCTTTCTTACTTCTTTCTTCTTTCTTTCTTACTTCTTTCTTACTTCTTTCTTACTTCTTTCTTACTTCTTTCTTTCTTCTTTCTTACTACTTTCTTTCTTCTTTCTTACTTCTTTCTTCTTTCTTCATTCCTTCTTACTTCTTTCTTACTTCTTTCTTACTTCTTTCTTTCTTCTTTCTTACTTCTTTCTTACTTCTTTCTTACTTCTTTCTTACTTCTCTCTTCTTACTTTCTTACTTCTTTCTTACTTCTTTCTTACTTCTTTCTTCATTCCTTCTTACTACTTTCTTACTTCTTTCTTACTTCTTTCTTACTTCTTTCTTACTTCTTTACTTCTTTCATACTTCTTTCTTACTTCTTTCTTACTTCTTTCTTCTTTTTTTCTTACTTCTTTCTTTCTTCTTTCTTACTTCTTTCTTACTTCTTTCTTTCTTCTTTCTTACTTCTTTCTTACTTCTTTCTTACTTCTTTCTTACTTCTTTCTTACTTCTTTCTTACTTCTTTCTTTCTTCTTTCTTACTTCTTTCTTTCTTACTTCTTTCTTAATTCTTTCTTACTTCTTTCTTACTTCTTTCTTACTTCTTTCTTCTTTCTTTCTTACTACTTTCTTACTTCTTTCTTACTACTTTCTTCATTCCTTCTTACTTCTTTCTTACTTCTTTCTTACTTCTTTCTTACTTCTTTCTTTCTTCTTTCTTCTTTCTTTCTTACTTCTTTCTTACTTGTTTCTTACTTCTTTCTTATTTCTTTCTTTCTTCTTTCTTACTTCTTTCATACTTCTTTCTTACTTCTTTCTTACTTCTTTCTTACTTCTTTCTTCTTTCTTTCTTACTTCTTTCTTCTTTCTTTCTTACTCCTTTCTTACTTCTTTCTTACTTCTTTCTTACTTCTTTCTTTCTTCTTTCTTACTTCTTTATTTCTTCTTTCTTACTTCTTTCTTTCTTCTTTCTTACTTCTTTCTTTCTTCTTTCTTACTTCTTTCTTACTTCTTTCATTCTTCTTTCTTACTTCTTTCTTACTTCTTTCTTACTTCTTTCTTACTTCTTTCTTTCTTCTTTCTTACTTCTTTCTTTCTTACTTCTTTCTTAATTCTTTCTTACTTCTTTCTTACTTCTTTCTTACTTCTTTCTTCTTTCTTTCTTACTTCTTTCTTTCTTAATTCTTTCTTACTTCTTTCTTACTTCTTTCTTACTTCTTTCTTCTTTCTTTCTTACTTCTTTCTTCTTTCTTTCTTACTCCTTTCTTACTTCTTTCTTACTTCTTTCTTACTTCTTTCTTTCTTCTTTCTTACTGCTTTCTTTCTTCTTTCTTACTTCTTTCTTTCTTCTTTCATACTTCTTTCTTTCTTCTTTCTTATTTCTTTCTTACTTCTTTCTTTCTTCTTTATTACTTCTTTCTTACTTCTTTCTTACTTCTTTCTTACTTCTTTCTTACTTCTTTCCTACTTCTTTCTTTCTTCTTTCTTCTTTTTCTTATTTCTTTCTTACTTCTTTCTAACTTCTTTCTTAATTCTTTCTTTCTTCTTTCTTACTTCTGTCATACTTTTTCTTAGTTCTTTCTTACTTCTTTCTTCTTTCTTTCTTACTTCTTTCTTACTTCTTTCTTACTTCTTTCTTACTTCTTTCTTTCTTCTTTCGTACTTCTTTCTTCTTTCTTACTTCTTTCTTCTTTCTTACTTCTTTCTTACTTCTTTCTTACTTCTTTCTTACTTCTTTCTTCTTTCTTTCTTACTTCTTTCTTACTTCTTTCTTACTTCTTTCTTACTTCTTTCTTACTTCTTTCTTACTTTTTTCTTACTTCTTTCTTACTTCTTTCTTACTTCTTTCTTACTTCTTTCTTACTTCTTTCTTACTTCTTTCTTACTTCTTTCTTACTTCTTTCTTTCTTCTTTCTTACTTCTTTCTTTCTTACTTCTTTCTTCCTTCTTTCTTAGTTCTTTCTTATTTCTTACTCCTTTCTTACTTCTTTCTTACTTTTTATCTTACTTCTTTTTAACTTCTTTCTTACTTCTTTCTTTCTTCTTTCTTACTTCTTTCTTTCTTCTTTCTTACTTCTTTCTTTCTTACTTCTTTCTTACTTCTTTCTTACTTCTTTCTTATTTCTTACTCCTTTCTTACTTCTTTCTTACTTTTTATCTTACTTCTTTCTAACTTCTTTCTTACTTCTTTCTTTCTTACTTCTTTCTTACTTCTTTCTTACTTCTTTCTTACTTCGTTCTTTCTTCTTTCTTACTTCCTTCTTTCTTCTTTGTTACTTCTTTCTTTCTTCTTTCTTACTTCTTTCTTACTTCTTTCTTCTTTCTTTCTTACTTCTTTCTTACTTCTTTCTTACTTCTTTCTTACTTCTTTCTTTCTTCTTTCTTACTACTTTCTTTCTTCTTTCTTACTTCTTTCTTACTTCTTTCTTTATTCCTTCTTACTTCTTTCTTACTTCTTTCTTACTTCTTTCTTTCTTCTTTCTTACTTCTTTCTTACTTCTTTCTTACTTCTCTCTTCTTACTTTCTTACTTCTTTCTTACTTCTTTCTTACTTCTTTCTTCATTCCTTCTTACTTCTTTCTTACTTCTTTCTTACTTCTTTCTTTCTTCTTTCTTACTTCTTTCGTACTTCTTTCTTCATTCCTTCTTACTTCTTTCTTACTTCTTTCTTACTTCTTTCTTCTTTCTTACTTATTTCTTTCTTCTTTCTTACTTCTTTCTTTCTTCTTTCTTACTTCTTTCTTACTTCTTTCTTACTTCTTTCTTACTTCTTTCTTCTTTCTTTCTTACTTCTTTCTTACTTCTTTCTTACTTCTTTCTTACTACTTTCTTCATTCCTTCTTACTTCTTTCTTCCTTCTTTCTTACTTCCTTATTACTTCTTTCTTTCCTCTTTCTTCTTTCTTTCTTCTTTCTTTTTTCTTTCTTACTTCTCTCTTACTTCTTTCTTACTTCTTTCTTCTTTCTTTCTTTCTTCTTTCTTTCTTCTTTCTTACTTCTTTCTTACTTCTTTCTTACTTCTTTCTAACTTCTTTTTTCTACTTTCTTACTTCTTTCTTACTTCTTTCTTACTTCTTTCTTTCTTACTTCTTTCTTACTTCTTTCTTTCTTCTTTCTTACTTCTTTCTTCATTCCTTCTTACTTCTTTCTTACTTCTTTCTTACTTCTTTCTTCTTTCTTCTTTCTTTCTTACTTCTTTCTAACTTCTTTTTTACTTCTTTCTTCTTTCTTTCTTACTTCTTTCATACTCCTTTCTTACTTCTTTCTTACTTCTTTCTTCTTTCTTTCTTATTTTTTTCTTACTTCTTTCTTACTACTTTCTTACTTCTTTCTTACTTCTTTCTTACTTGTTTCTTACTTCTTTCTTCTTTCTTTCTTACTTCTTTCTTACTTCTTTCTTACTTCTTTTTCTTTCTTTCTTACTTCTTTCTTACTTCTTTCTTACTTCTTTCTTTCTTCTTTCTTACTTCTTTCTTTCTTCTTTCTTACTTCTTTCTTACTTCTTTCTTTCTTCTTTCTTACTTCTTTCTTACTTCTTTCTTACTTCTTTCTTACTTCTTTCTTTCTTCTTTCTTACTTCTTTCTTTCTTACTTCTTAATTCTTTCTTACTTCTTTCTTACTTCTTTCTTACTTCTTTCTTCTTTCTTTCTTACTTCTTTCTTTCTTAATTCTTTCTTACTTCTTTCTTACTTCTTTCTTACTTCTTTCTTCTTTCTTTCTTACTTTTTCTTCTTTCTTTCTTACTCCTTTCTTACTTCTTTCTTACTTCTTTCTTACTTCTTTCTTTCTTCTTTCTTACTGCTTTCTTTCTTCTTTCTTACTTCTTTCTTTCTTCTTTCATACTTCTTTCTTTCTTCTTTCTTATTTCTTTCTTACTTCTTTCTTTCTTCTTTCTTACTTCTTTCTTACTTCTTTCTTACTTCTTTCTTACTTCTTTCTTACTTCTTTCCTACTTCTTTCTTTCTTCTTTCTTCTTTTTCTTATTTCTTTCTTACTTCTTTCTAACTTCTTTCTTACTTCTTTCTTTCTTCTTTCTTACTTCTGTCATACTTTTTCTTAGTTATTTCTTACTTCTTTCTTCTTTCTTTCTTACTTCTTTCTTCCTTCTTTCTTACTTCTTTCTTACTTCTTTCTTTCTTCTTTCTTACTTCTTTCTTCTTTCGTACTTCTTTCTTCTTTCTTACTTCTTTCTTCTTTCTTACTTCTTTCTTACTTCTTTCTTACTTCTTTCTTACTTCTTTCTTCTTTCTTTCTTACTTCTTTCTTACTTCTTTCTTACTTTTTTCTTACTTCTTTCTTACTTCTTTCTTACTTCTTTCTTACTTTTTTCTTACTTCTTTCTTACTTCTTTCTTACTTCTTTCTTACTTCTTTCTTACTTCTTTCTTACTTCTTTCTTACTTCTTTCTTACTTCTTTCTTAGTTCTTTCTTTCTTCTTTCTTACTTCTTTCTTTCTTACTTCTTTCTTCCTTCTTTCTTAGTTCTTTCTTATTTCTTACTCCTTTCTTACTTCTTTCTTACTTTTTATCTTACTTCTTTTTAACTTCTTTCTTACTTCTTTCTTTCTTCTTTCTTACTTCTTTCTTTCTTCTTTCTTACTTCTTTCTTTCTTACTTCTTTCTTACTTCTTTCTTACTTCTTTCTTATTTCTTACTCCTTTCTTACTTCTTTCTTACTTTTTATCTTACTTCTTTCTAACTTCTTTCTTACTTCTTTCTTACTTCTTTCTTACTTCTTTCTTTCTTACTTCTTTCTTACTTCTTTCTTACTTCTTTCTTACTTCGTTCTTTCTTCTTTCTTACTTCCTTCTTTCTTCTTTGTTACTTCTTTCTTTCTTCTTTCTTACTTCTTTCTTACTTCTTTCTTCTTTCTTTCTTACTTCTTTCTTACTTCTTTCTTACTTCTTTCTTACTTCTTTCTTTCTTCTTTCTTACTACTTTCTTTCTTCTTTCTTACTTCTTTCTTACTTCTTTCTTCATTCCTTCTTACTTCTTTCTTACTTCTTTCTTACTTCTTTCTTTCTTCTTTCTTACTTCTTTCTTACTTCTTTCTTACTTCTTTCTTACTTCTCTCTTCTTACTTTCTTACTTCTTTCTTACTTCTTTCTTACTTCTTTCTTCATTCCTTCTTACTTCTTTCTTACTTCTTTCTTACTTCTTTCTTTCTTCTTTCTTACTTCTTTCGTACTTCTTTCTTACTTCTTTCTTACTTCTTTCTTCTTTCTTACTTATTTCTTTCTTCTTTCTTACTTCTTTCTTTCTTCTTTCTTACTTCTTTCTTACTTCTTTCTTACTTCGTTCTTTCTTCTTTCTTACTTCCTTCTTTCTTCTTTGTTGCTTCTTTCTTTCTTCTTTCTTACTTCTTTCTTACTTCTTTCTTCTTTCTTTCTTTCTTCTTTCTTACTTCTTTCTTACTTCTTTCTAACTTCTTTCTTTCTTACTTCTTTCTTACTTCTTTCTTCCTTCTTTCTTCCTTCTTTCTTATTTCTTACTTCTTTCTTACTTTTTTCTTACTTCTTTCTTCTTTCTTCTTTCTTTCTTACTTCTTTCTTACTTCTTTCTTACTTCTTTCTTTCTTCTTTCTTACTTCTTTCTTTCTTCTTTCTTACTTCTTTCTTACTTCTTTCTTTCTTCTTTCTTACTTCTTTCTTACTTCTTTCTTTCTTACTTCTTTCTTACTTCTTTCGTAATTCTTTCTTACTTCTTTTTTACTTCTTTCTTCTTTCTTTCTTACTTCTTTATTACTTCTTTCTTACTTCTTTCTACTTTCTTTCTTACTTCTTTCTTACTTCTTTCTTACTTCGTTCTTTCTTCTTTCTTACTTCTTTCTTCATTCCTTCTTAATTCTTTATTACTTCTTTCTTTCTTCTTTCTTGCTTCTTTCCTACTTCTTTCTTTCTTCTTTCTTCTTTCTTTTTTATTTCTTTCTTACTTCTTTCTTACTTCTTTCTTTCTTCTTTCTTACTTCTTTCATACTTTTTCTTACTTCTTTCTTACTTCTTTCTTCTTTCTTTCTTACTTCTTTCTTACTTCTTTATTACTTCTTTCTTACTTCTTTCTTTCTTCTTTCTTACTTCTTTCTTTCTTCTTTCTTACTTCTTTTTTACTTCTTTCTTCATTCTTTCTTACTTCTTTCTTACTTCTTTCTTTCTTCTTTCTTACTTCTTTCTTTCTTTCTTTCTTACTTCTTTCTTACTTCTTTCTTCATTCATTTTTACTTCTCTCTTACTTCTTTCTTACATCTTTCTTACTTCTTTCTTACTTCTCTCTTACTTCTTTCTTACTTCTTTCTTCTATATTTCTTTCTTCTTTCTTTCTTCTTTCTTACTTCTTTCTTACTTCTTCCTTACTTCTTTCTAACTTCTTTTTTCTACTTTCTTACTTCTTTCTTACTTCTTTCTTTCTTACTTCTTTCTTACTTCTTTCTTTCTTCTTTCTTACTTCTTTCTTCATTCCTTCTTACTTCTTTCTTACTTCTTTCTTACTTCTTTCTTCTTTCTTCTTTCTTTCTTACTTCTTTCTTACTTCTTTCTTACTTCTTTCTTACTTATTTCTTACTTCTTTCTTTCTTCTTTCTTACTTCTTTCACACTTCTTTCTTACTTCTTTCTTTCTTCTTTCTTACTTCTTTCTTCATTCCTTCTTACTTCTTTCTTACTTCTTCCTTACTTCTTTCTTCTTTCTTTCTTACTTCTTTCTTACTTCTTTCTTACTTCTTTCTTACTTATTTCTTACTTCTTTCTTTCTTCTTTCTTAATACTTTCATACTTCTTTCTTACTTCTTTCTTACTTCTTTCTTCTTTCTTTCTTACTTCTTTCTTACTTCTTTCTTACTTCTTTCTTCTTTATTTCTTACTTCTTTCTTCTTTCTTTCTTACTCCTTTCTTACTTCTTTCTTACTTCTTTCTTACTTCTTTCTTTCTTCTTTCTTACTTCTTTCTTTCTTCTTTCTTACTTCTTTCTTTCTTCTTTCTTACTTCTTTCTTTCGTCTTTCTTACTTCTTTCTTACTTCTTTCTTTCTTCTTTCTTTCTTCTTTCTTACTTCTTTCTTTCTTACTTCTTTCTTACTTCTTTCGTAATTCTTTCTTACTTCTTTCTTACTTCTTTATTACTTCTTTCTTCTTTCTTTCTTACTTCTTTATTACTTCTTTATTACTTCTTTCTTCTTTCTTTCTTACTTCTTTCATACTTCTTTCTTACTTCTTTCTTACTTCTTTCTTCTTTCTTTCTTACTTCTTTCTTACTTCTTTCTTCTTTCTTTCTTATTTCTTTCTTACTTCTTTCTTACTTCTTTCTTACTTCTTTCTTAATTCTTTCTTACTTCTTTCTTACTTGTTTCTTACTTCTTTCTTCTTTCTTTCTTACTTCTTTCTTACTTCTTTCTTACTTCTTTCTTACTTCTTTCTTCTTTCTTTCTTACTTCTTTCATACTTCTTTCTTACTTCTTTCTTACTTCTTTCTTCTTTCTTTCTTACTTCTTTCTTACTTCTTTCTTTCTTAATTCTTTCTTACTTCTTTCGTACTTCTTTCTTACTTCTTTCTTACTTCTTTCTTACTTCTTTCTTCTTTCTTTCTTACTTCTTTCTTACTTCTTTCTTACTTCTTTCTTACTTCTTTCTTTCCTCTTTCTTACTTCTTTCTTTCTTCTTTCTTACTTCTTTCTTACTTCTTTCTTTCTTCTTTCTTACTTCTTTCTTTCTTTCTTTCTTTCTTCTTTCTTACTTCTTTCGTAATTCTTTCTTACTTCTTTCTTACTTCTTTCTTACTTCTTTCTTCTTTCTTTCTTACTTCTTTCTTACTTCTTTCTTACTTCTTTCTTACTTCTTTCTTTCTTCTTTCTTAAAACTTTCTTTCTTCTTTCTTACTTCTTTCTTACTTCTTTCTTCTTTCTTTCTTACTTCTTTCTTACTTTTTAATACTTCCTTATTACTTCTTTCTTACTTCTTTCTTACTTCTTTCTTTCTTCTTTCTTACTTCTTTCTTCATTCCTTCTTACTTCTTTCTTACTTCTTTCTTTCTTCTTTCTTTCTTCTTTCTTTCTTCTTTCTTTCTTCTTTCTTCTTTCTTTCTTATTTCTTTCTTACTTCTTTCTTACTTCTTTCTTACTTCTTTCTTTCTTCTTTCTTACTTCTTTCATACTTCTTTTTTACTTCTTTCTTACTTCTTTCTTACTTCTTTCTAACTTCTTTTTTCTTCTTTCTTACTTCTTTCTTACTTCTTTCTTACTTCTTTCTTACTTCTTTCTTCTTTCTTTCTTACTTCTTTCTTACTTCTTTCTTACTTCTTTCTTACTTCTTTCTTACTTCTTTCTTACTTATTTCTTCTTTTTTTATTACTTCTTTCTTACTTCTTTCTTACTTCTTTATTCTTTCTTTCTTACTTCTTTCTTACTTCTTTCTTTCTTAATTCTTTCTTACTTCTTTCGTACTTCTTTCTTACTTCTTTCTTCTTTCTTACTTGTTTCTTTCCTCTTTCTTACTTCTTTCTTTCTTCTTTCTTACTTCTTTCTTACTTCTTTCTTAATTATTTCATACTTCTTTCTTACTTCTTTCTTTCTTCTTTCTTTCTTCTTTCTTTCTTTCTTTCTTCTTTCTTCTTTCTTTCTTATTTCTTTCTTACTTCTTTCTTACTTCTTTCTTACTTCTTTCTTTCTTCTTTCTTACTTCTTTCATACTTCTTTTTTACTTCTTTCTTACTTCTTTCTTACTTCTTTCTTACTTCTTTCTTACTTCTTTCTAACTTCTTTTTTCTTCTTTCTTACTTCTTTCTTACTTCTTTCTTACTTCTTTCTTACTTCTTTCTTCTTTCTTTCTTACTTCTTTCTTACTTCTTTCTTACTTCTTTCTTACTTCTTTCTTACTTCTTTCTTACTTCTTTCTAACTTCTTTTTTCTTCTTTCTTACTTCTTTCTTACTTCTTTCTTACTTCTTTCTTACTTCTTTCTTACTTGTTTCTTACTTCTTTCTTCTTTCTTTCTTACTTCTTTCTTACTTCTTTCTTCTTTCTTTCTTATTTCTTTCTTACTTCTTTCTTACTTCTTTCTTACTTCTTTCTTAATTCTTTCATACTTCTTTCTTACTTGTTTCTTACTTCTTTCTTCTTTCTTTCTTACTTCTTTCTTACTTCTTTCTTCTTTCTTTCTTATTTCTTTCTTACTTCTTTCTTACTTCTTTCTTACTTCTTTCTTAATTCTTTCTTACTTCTTTCTTACTTGTTTCTTACTTCTTTCTTCTTTCTTTCTTACTTCTTTCTTACTTCTTTCTTACTTCTTTCTTACTTCTTTCTTACTTCTTTTTTCTTTCTTCCTTACTTCTTTCTTACTTCTTTCTTACTTCTTTCTTCTTTCTTTCTTACTTCTTTCATACTTCTTTCTTACTTCTTTCTTACTTCTTTCTTCTTTCTTTCTTACTTCTTTCTTACTTCTTTCTTTCTTAATTCTTTCTTACTTCTTTCGTACTTCTTTCTTACTTCTTTCTTACTTCTTTCTTACTTCTTTCTTCTTTCTTTCTTACTTCTTTCTTACTTCTTTCTTACTTCTTTCTTACTTCTTTCTTTCCTCTTTCTTACTTCTTTCTTTCTTCTTTCTTACTTCTTTCTTACTTCTTTCTTTCTTCTTTCTTAAAACTTTCTTTCTTCTTTCTTACTTCTTTCTTACTTCTTTCTTCTTTCTTTCTTACTTCTTTCTTACTTTTTAATACTTCTTTATTACTTCTTTCTTACTTCTTTCTTACTTCTTTCTTTCTTCTTTCTTACTTCTTTCTTCTTTCTTTCTTACTTCTTTCATACTTCTTTCTTACTTCTTTCTTACTTCTTTCTTCTTTCTTTCTTACTTCTTTCTTACTTCTTTCTTCTTTCTTTCTTATTTCTTTCTTACTTCTTTCTTACTTCTTTCTTACTTCTTTCTTAATTCTTTCATACTTCTTTTTTTCCTCTTTCTTACTTCTTTCTTTCTTCTTTCTTACTTCTTTCTTACTTCTTTCTTACTTCTTTCTTACTTCTTTCTTACTTCTTTCTTCTTTCTTTCTTACTTCTTTCTTACTTCTTTCTTCTTTCTTTCTTATTTCTTTCTTACTTCTTTCTTACTTCTTTCTTACTTCTTTCTTACTTCTTTCTTACTTCTTTTTTTCCTCTTTCTTACTTCTTTCTTTCTTCTTTCTTACTTCTTTCTTACTTCTTTCTTTCTTCTTTCTTACTTCTTTCTTTCTTTCTTTCTTTCTTCTTTCTTACTTCTTTCGTAATTCTTTCTTACTTCTTTCTTACTTCTTTCTTACTTCTTTCTTCTTTCTTTCTTACTTCTTTCTTACTTCTTTCGTAATTCTTTCTTACTTCTTTCTTACTTCTTTCTTACTTCTTTCTCCTTTCTTTCTTACTTCTTTCTTACTTCTTTCTTACTTCTTTCTTACTTCTTTCTTTCTTAATTCTTTCTTACTTCTTTCGTACTTCTTTCTTACTTCTTTCTTACTTCTTTCTTCTTTCTTTCTTACTTCTTTCTTACTTCTTTCTTACTTCTTTCTTACTTCTTTCTTTCTTCTTTCTTACTTCTTTCTTACTTCTTTCTTTCTTCTTTCTTACTTCTCTCTTACTTCTCTCTTACTTCTTTCTTACTTCTTTCTTCTTTCTTTCTTGCTTCTTTCTTTCTTCTTTCTTACTTCTTTCTTTCTTCTTTCTTACTTCTTTCTAACTTCTTTTTTCTACTTTCTTACTTCTTTCTTCTTTCTTTCTTACTTCTTTCTTACTTCTTTCTTTCTTCTTTCTTACTTCTTTCTTCATTCCTTCTTACTTCTTTCTTACTTCTTTCTTACTTCTTTCTTCTTTCTTCTTTCTTTCTTACTTCTTTCTTACTTCTTTCTTACTTCTTTCTTACTTCTTTCATACTTTTTCTTACTTCTTTCTTACTTCTTTCTTCTTTCGTTCTTACTTCTTTCTTACTTCTTTATTACTTCTTTCTTACTTCTTTCTTTCTTCTTTCTTACTTCTTTCTTTCTTCTTTATTACTTCTTTTTTACTTCTTTCTTCATTCTTTCTTACTTCTTTCTTACTTCTTTCTTACTTCTTTCTTACTTATTTCTTACTTCTTTCTTACTTCTTTCTTACTTCATTCTTTCTTCATTCTTAAAACTTTCTTTCTTTCTTTCTTCTTTCTTACTTCTTTCGTAATTCTTTCTTACGTCTTTCTTACTTCTTTCTTCTTTCTTCTTTCTTTCTTACTTCTTTCTTACTTCTTTCTTACTTCTTTCTTTCTTCTTTCTTAAAACTTTCTTTCTTTTTTCTTACTTCTTTCTTACTTCTTTCTTCTTTCTTTCTTACTTCTTTCTTACTTTTTAATACTTCTTTCTTCTTTCTTTCTTACTTCTTTCTTACTTCTTTCTTTCTTCTTTCTTACTTCTTTCTTCATTCCTTCTTACTTCTTTCTTACTTCTTTCTTTCTTCTTTCTTTCTTCTTTCTTTCTTCTTTCTTTCTTCTTTCCTCTTTCTTTCTTATTTCTTTCTTACTTCTTTCTTACTTCTTCCTTACTTCTTTCTTTCTTCTTTCTTACTTCTTTCATACTTCTTTTTTACTTCTTTCTTACTTCTTTCTTACTTCTTTATTACTTCTTTCTTACTTCTTTCTAACTTCTTTTTTCTTCTTTCTTACTTCTTTCTTACTTCTTTCTTACTTCTTTCTTACTTCTTTCTTCTTTCTTTCTTACTTCTTTCTTACTTCTTTCTTACTTCTTTCTTACTTCTTTCTTACTTCTTTCTAACTTCTTTTTTCTTCTTTCTTACTTCTTTCTTACTTCTTTCTTACTTCTTTCTTACTTCTTTCTTACTTGTTTCTTACTTCTTTCTTCTTTCTTTCTTCCTTCTTTCTTACTTCTTTCTTACTTCTTTCTTACTTCTTTCTTACTTCGTTCTTTCTTCTTTCTTACTTCTTTCTTTCTTCTTTCTTACTTCTTTCTTTCTTCTTTCTTACTTCCTTCTTACTTCTTTCTTCTTTCTTTCTTACTTCTTTCTTACTTCTTTCTTACTTCTTTCTTACTTCTTTCATACTTCTTTCTTACTTCTTTCTTACTTCTTTCTTCTTTCTTTCTTACTTCTTTCTTACTTCTTTCTTCTTTCTTTCTTATTTCTTTCTTACTTCTTTCTTACTTCTTTCTTACTTCTTTCTTAATTCTTTCTTACTTCTTTCTTACTTCTTTCTTACTTCTTTCTTCTTTCTTTCTTACTTCTTTCTTACTTCTTTCTTACTTCTTTCTTACTTCTTTCTTACTTCTTTCTTTCTTCTTTCTTACTTCCTTCTTACTTCTTTCTTCTTTCTTTCTTACTTCTTTCTTACTTCTTTCTTACTTCTTTCTTACTTCTTTCTTACTTCTTTATTCTTTCTTTCTTACTTCTTTCTTACTTCTTTCTTTCTTCTTTCTTACTTCTTTCTTTCTTTCTTTCTTTCATCTTTCTTACTTCTTTCGTAATTCTTTCTTACTTCTTTCTTACTTCTTTCTTACTTCTTTCTTACTTCTTTCTTCTTTCTTTCTTACTTCTTTCTTACTTCTTTCTTACTTCTTTCTTTCTTCTTTCTTACTTCTTTCTTACTTCTTTCTTTCTTCTTTCTTACTTCTTTCTTCATTCCTTCTTACTTCTTTCTTACTTCTTTCTTTCTTCTTTCTTTCTTCTTTCTTTCTTCTTTCTTTCTTCTTTCTTCTTTCATACTTATTTCTTTCTTACTTCTTTCTTACTTCTTTCTTACTTCTTTCTTTCTTCTTTCTTACTTCTTTCATACTTCTTTTTTACTTCTTTCTTACTTCTTTCTTACTTCTTTCTTACTTCTTTCTTACTTCTTTCTTACTTCTTTCTTACTTCTTTCTTACTTCTTTCTTCTTTTTTTATTACTTCTTTCTTACTTCTTTCTTACTTCTTTCTTCTTTCTTTCTTACTTCTTTCTTACTTCTTTCTTTCTTAATTCTTTCTTACTTCTTTCGTACTTCTTTCTTACTTCTTTCTTACTTCTTTCTTCTTTCTTACTTGTTTCTTTCCTCTTTCTTACTTCTTTCTTTCTTCTTTCTTACTTCTTTCTTACTTCTTTCTTTCTTCTTTCTTACTTCTCTCTTACTTCTCTCTTACTTCTTTCTTACTTCTTTCTTCTTTCTTTCTTGCTTCTTTCTTTCTTCTTTCTTACTTCTTTCTTTCTTCTTTCTTACTTCTTTCTAACTTCTTTTTTCTACTTTCTTACTTCTTTCTTACTTCTTTCTTACTTCTTTCTTTCTTACTTCTTTCTTACTTCCTTCTTTCTTCTTTCTTACTTCTTTCTTCATTCCTTCTTACTTCTTTCTTACTTCTTTCTTACTTCTTTCTTCTTTCTTCTTTCTTTCTTACTTCTTTCTTACTTCTTTCTTACTTCTTTCTTACTTCTTTCTTTCTTCTTTCTTACTTCTTTTTTACTTCTTTCTTCATTCTTTCTTACTTCTTTCTTACTTCTTTCTTTCTTCTTTCTTACTTCTTTCTTTCTTTCTTTCTTACTTCTTTCTTCATTCCTTCTTACTTCTTTCTTACTTCTTTCTTACTTCTTTATTACTTCTTTCTTACTTCTTTCTTTCTTCTTTCTTACTTCTTTCTTTCTTCTTTCTTACTTCTTTTTTACTTCTTTCTTCATTCTTTCTTACTTCTTTCTTACTTCTTTCTTTCTTCTTTCTTACTTCTTTCTTTCTTTCTTTCTTACTTCTTTCTTACTTCTTTCTTCATTCATTTTTACTTCTCTCTTACTTCTTTCTTACATCTTTCTTACTTATTTCTTACTTCTCTCTTACTTCTTTATTACTTCTTTCTTCTTTATTTCTTTCTTCTTTCTTTCTTCTTTCTTACTTCTTTCTTACTTCTTCCTTACTTCTTTCTAACTTCTCTTTTCTACTTTCTTACTTCTTTCTTACTTCTTTCTTTCTTACTTCTTTCTTACTTCTTTCTTTCTTCTTTCTTACTTCTTTCTTCATTCCTTCTTACTTCTTTCTTACTTCTTTCTTACTTCTTTCTTCTTTCTTCTTTCTTTCTTACTTCTTTCTTACTTCTTTCTTACTTCTTTCTTACTTATTTCTTACTTCTTTCTTTCTTCTTTCTTACTTCTTTCTTACTTCTTTCTTACTTCTTTCTTTCTTCTTTCTTACTTCTTTCTTCATTCCTTCTTACTTCTTTCTTACTTCTTTCTTACTTCTTTCTTCTTTCTTTCTTACTTCTTTCTTACTTCTTTCTTACTTCTTTCTTATTTATTTCTTACTTCTTTCTTTCTTCTTTCTTACTTCTTTCATACTTCTTTCTTACTTCTTTCTTACTTCTTTCTTCTTTCTTTCTTACTTCTTTCTTACTTCTTTCTTACTTCTTTCTTCTTTCTTTCTTACTTCTTTCTTCTTTCTTTCTTTCTCCTTTCTTACTTCTTTCTTACTTCTTTCTTACTTCTTTCTTTCTTCTTTCTTACTTCTTTCTTTCTTCTTTCTTACTTCTTTCTTTCTTCTTTCTTACTTCTTTCTTTCTTCTTTCTTACTTCTTTCTTCTTTCTTTCTTACTTCTTTCATACTTCTTTCTTACTTCTTTCTTACTTCTTTATTCTTTCTTTCTTTCTTCTTTCTTACTTCTTTCTTTCTTCTTTCTTACTTCTTTCTTTCTTCTATCTTACTTCTTTCTTCTTTCTTTCTTACTTCTTTCATACTTCTTTCTTACTTCTTTCTTACTTCTTTATTCTTTCTTTCTTACTTCTTTCTTACTTCTTTCTTTCTTACTTCATTCTTACTTCTTTCTTTCTTCTTTCTTACTTCTTTCTTCATTCCTTCTTACTTCTTTCTTACTTCTTTCTTACTTCTTTCTTCTTTCTTCTTTCTTTCTTACTTCTTTCTTACTTCTTTCTTACTTCTTTCTTACTTCTTTCATACTTTTTCTTACTTCTTTCTTACTTCTTTCTTCTTTCTTTCTTACTTCTTTCTTACTTCTTTATTACTTCTTTCTTACTTCTTTCTTTCTTCTTTCTTACTTCTTTCTTTCTTCTTTCTTACTTCTTTTTTACTTCTTTCTTCATTCTTTCTTACTTCTTTCTTACTTCTTTCTTACTTCTTTCTTACTTATTTCTTACTTCTTTCTTACTTCTTTCTTACTTCTTTCTTTCTTCTTTCTTAAAACTTTCTTTCTTTCTTTCTTCTTTCTTACTTCTTTCGTAATTCTTTCTTACTTCTTTCTTACTTCTTTCTTCTTTCTTCTTTCTTTCTTACTTCTTTCTTACTTCTTTCTTACTTCTTTCTTTCTTCTTTCTTAAAACTTTCTTTCTTTTTTCTTACTTCTTTCTTACTTCTTTCTTCTTTCTTTCTTACTTCTTTCTTACTTTTTAATACTTCTTTCTTCTTTCTTTCTTACTTCTTTCTTACTTCTTTCTTTCTTCTTTCTTACTTCTTTCTTCATTCCTTCTTACTTCTTTCTTACTTCTTTCTTTCTTCTTTCTTTCTTCTTTCTTTCTTCTTTCTTTCTTCTTTCCTCTTTCTTTCTTATTTCTTTCTTACTTCTTTCTTACTTCTTTCTTACTTCTTTCTTTCTTCTTTCTTACTTCTTTCATACTTCTTTTTTACTTCTTTCTTACTTCTTTCTTACTTCTTTATTACTTCTTTCTTACTTCTTTCTAACTTCTTTTTTCTTCTTTCTTACTTCTTTCTTACTTCTTTCTTACTTCTTTCTTACTTCTTTCTTCTTTCTTTCTTACTTCTTTCTTACTTCTTTCTTACTTCTTTCTTACTTCTTTCTTACTTCTTTCTAACTTCTTTTTTCTTCTTTCTTACTTCTTTCTTACTTCTTTCTTACTTCTTTCTTACTTGTTTCTTACTTCTTTCTTCTTTCTTTCTTACTTCTTTCTTACTTCTTTCTTACTTCTTTCTTACTTCTTTCTTACTTCTTTCTTACTTCTTTCATACTTCTTTCTTACTTCTTTCTTACTTCTTTCTTCTTTCTTTCTTACTTCTTTCTTACTTCTTTCTTCTTTCTTTCTTATTTCTTTCTTACTTCTTTCTTACTTCTTTCTTACTTCTTTCTTAATTCTTTCTTACTTCTTTCTTACTTCTTTCTTACTTCTTTCTTCTTTCTTTCTTACTTCTTTCTTACTTCTTTCTTACTTCTTTCTTACTTCTTTCTTACTTCTTTCTTTCTTCTTTCTTACTTCCTTCTTACTTCTTTCTTCTTTCTTTCTTACTTCTTTCTTACTTCTTTCTTACTTCTTTCTTACTTCTTTCTTACTTCTTTATTCTTTCTTTCTTACTTCTTTCTTACTTCTTTCTTTCTTCTTTCTTACTTCTTTCTTTCTTTCTTTCTTTCTTCTTTCTTACTTCTTTCGTAATTCTTTCTTACTTCTTTCTTACTTCTTTCTTACTTCTTTCTTAATTCTTTCTTCTTTCTTTCTTACTTCTTTCTTACTTCTTTCTTACTTCTTTCTTTCTTCTTTCTTTCTTCTTTCTTTCTTCTTTCTTTCTTCTTTCTTCTTTCATACTTATTTCTTTCTTACTTCTTTCTTACTTCTTTCTTACTTCTTTCTTTCTTCTTTCTTACTTCTTTCATACTTCTTTTTTACTTCTTTCTTACTTCTTTCTTACTTCTTTCTTACTTCTTTCTTACTTCTTTCTTACTTCTTTCTTACTTCTTTCTTACTTCTTTCTTCTTTTTTTATTACTTCTTTCCTACTTCTTTCTTACTTCTTTCTTCTTTCTTTCTTACTTCTTTCTTACTTCTTTCTTTCTTAATTCTTTCTTACTTCTTTCGTACTTCTTTCTTACTTCTTTCTTACTTCTTTCTTCTTTCTTACTTGTTTCTTTCCTCTTTCTTACTTCTTTCTTTCTTCTTTCTTACTTCTTTCTTACTTCTTTCTTTCTTCTTTCTTACTTCTCTCTTACTTCTCTCTTACTTCTTTCTTACTTCTTTCTTCTTTCTTTCTTGCTTATTTCTTTCTTCTTTCTTACTTCTTTCTTTCTTCTTTCTTACTTCTTTCTAACTTCTTTTTTCTACTTTCTTACTTCTTTCTTACTTCTTTCTTACTTCTTTCTTTCTAACTTCTTTCTTACTTCTTTCTTTCTTCTTTCTTACTTCTTTCTTCATTCCTTCTTACTTCTTTCTTACTTCTTTCTTACTTCTTTCTTCTTTCTTCTTTCTTTCTTACTTCTTTCTTACTTCTTTCTTACTTCTTTCTTACTTCTTTCATACTTTTTCTTACTTCTTTCTTACTTCTTTCTTCTTTCTTTCTTACTTCTTTCTTACTTCTTTATTACTTCTTTCTTACTTCTTTCTTTCTTCTTTCTTACTTCTTTCTTTCTTCTTTCTTACTTCTTTTTTACTTCTTTCTTCATTCTTTCTTACTTCTTTCTTACTTCTTTCTTTCTTCTTTCTTACTTCTTTCTTTCTTTCTTTCTTACTTCTTTCTTACTTCTTTCTTCATTCATTTTTACTTCTCTCTTACTTCTTTCTTACACCTTTCTTACTTCTTTCTTACTTCTCTCTTACTTCTTTATTACTTCTTTCTTCTTTATTTCTTTCTTCTTTCTTTCTTCTTTCTTACTTCTTTCTTACTTCTTCCTTACTTCTTTCTAACTTCTCTTTTCTACTTTCTTACTTCTTTCTTACTTCTTTCTTTCTTACTTCTTTCTTACTTCTTTCTTTCTTCTTTCTTACTTCTTTCTTCATTCCTTCTTACTTCTTTCTTACTTCTTTCTTACTTCTTTCTTCTTTCTTCTTTCTTTCTTACTTCTTTCTTACTTCTTTCTTACTTCTTTCTTACTTATTTCTTACTTCTTTCTTTCTTCTTTCTTACTTCTTTCATACTTCTTTCTTACTTCTTTCTTTCTTCTTTCTTACTTCTTTCTTCATTCCTTCTTACTTCTTTCTTACTTCTTTCTTACTTCTTTCTTCTTTCTTTCTTACTTCTTTCTTACTTCTTTCTTACTTCTTTCTTATTTATTTCTTACTTCTTTCTTTCTTCTTTCTTACTTCTTTCATACTTCTTTCTTACTTTTTTCTTACTTCTTTCTTCTTTCTTTCTTACTTCTTTCTTACTTCTTTCTTCTTTCTTTCTTACTTCTTTCTTCTTTCTTTCTTTCTCCTTTCTTACTTCTTTCTTACTTCTTTCTTACTTCTTTCTTTCTTCTTTCTTACTACTTTCTTTCTTCTTTCTTACTTCTTTCTTTCTTCTTTCTTACTTCTTTCTTTCTTCTTTCTTACTTCTTTCTTCTTTCTTTCTTACTTCTTTCATACTTCTTTCTTACTTCTTTCTTACTTCTTTATTCTTTCTTTCTTACTTCTTTCTTACTTCTTTCTTTCTTAATTCTTTCTTACTTCTTTCGTACTTCTTTCTTACTTCTTTCTTACTTCTTTCTTACTTCTTTCTTACTTCTTTCTTTCCTCTTTCTTACTTCTTTCTTTCTTCTTTCTTACTTCTTTCTTACTTCTTTCTTTCTTCTTTCTTACTTCTTTCTTTCTTTCTTTCTTCTTTCTTACTTCTTTCGTAATTCTTTCTTACTTCTTTCTTACTTCTTTCTTACTTCTTTCTTCTTTCTTTCTTACTTCTTTCTTACTTCTTTCTTACTTCTTTCTTTCTTCTTTCTTAAAACTTTCTTTCTTCTTTCTTACTTCTTTCTTACTTCTTTCTTCTTTCTTTCTTACTTCTTTCTTACTTTTTAATACTTCTTTATTACTTCTTTCTTACTTCTTTCTTACTTCTTTCTTTCTTCTTTCTTACTTCTTTCTTCATTCCTTCTTACTTCTTTCTTACTTCTTTCTTTCTTCTTTCTTTCTTCTTTCTTTCTTCTTTCTTTCTTCTTTCTTCTTTCATTCTTATTTCTTTCTTACTTCTTTCTTACTTCTTTCTTACTTCTTTATTTCTTCTTTCTTACTTCTTTCATACTTCTTTTTTACTTCTTTCTTACTTCTTTCTTACTTCTTTCTTACTTCTTTCTTACTTCTTTCTAACTTCTTTTTTCTTCTTTCTTACTTCTTTCTTACTTCTTTCTTACTTCTTTCTTACTTCTTTCTTCTTTCTTTCTTACTTCTTTCTTACTTCTTTCTTACTTCTTTCTTACTTCTTTCTTACTTCTTTCTTTCTTAATTCTTTCTTACTTCTTTCGTACTTCTTTCTTAGTTCTTTCTTACTTCTTTCTTCTTTCTTACTTGTTTCTTTCCTCTTTCTTACTTCTTTCTTTCTTCTTTCTTACTTCTTTCTTACTTCTTTCTTTCTTCTTTCTTACTTCTTTCTTTCTTCTTTCTTACTTCTTTTTTACTTCTTTCTTCATTCTTTCTTACTTCTTTCTTACTTCTTTCTTTCTTCTTTCTTACTTCTTTCTTTCTTTCTTTCTTACTTCTTTCTTACTTCTTTCTTCATTCATTTTTACTTCTCTTTTACTTCTTTCTTACATCTTTCTTACTTCTTTCTTACTTCTCTCTTACTTCTTTCTTACTTCTTTCTTCTTTATTTCTTTCTTCTTTCTTTCTTCTTTCTTACTTCTTTCTTACTTCTTCCTTACTTCTTTCTATCTTCTTTTTTCTACTTTCTTACTTCTTTCTTACTTCTTTCTTTCTTACTTCTTTCTTACTTCTTTCTTTCTTCTTTCTTACTTCTTTCTTCATTCCTTCTTACTTCTTTCTTACTTCTTTCTTCTTTCTTCTTTCTTTTTACTTCTTTCTTACTTCTTTCTTACTTCTTTCTTACTTATTTCTTACTTCTTTCTTTCTTCTTTCTTACTTCTTTCATACTTCTTTCTTACTTCTTTCTTTCTTCTTTCTTACTTCTTTCTTCATTCCTTCTTACTTCTTTCTTACTTCTTTCTAACTTGTTTCTTACTTCTTTCTTCTTTCTTTCTTACTTCTTTCTTACTTCTTTCTTACTTATTTCTTACTTCTTTCTTTCTTCTTTCTTACTTCTTTCATACTTCTTTCTTACTTCTTTCTTACTTCTTTCTTCTTTCTTTCTTACTTCTTTCTTACTTCTTTCTTACTTCTTTCTTCTTTCTTTCTTACTTCTTTCTTCTTTCTTTCTTACTCCTTTCTTACTTCTTTCTTACTTCTTTCTTACTTCTTTCTTTCTTCTTTCTTACTTCTTTCTTTCTTCTTTCTTACTTCTTTCTTTCTTCTTTCTTACTTCTTTCTTCTTTCTTTCTTCTTTCTTACTTCTTTCTTACTTCTTTCTTTCTTACTTCTTTCTTACTTCTTTCGTAATTCTTTCTTACTTCTTTCTTACTTCTTTATTACTTCTTTCTTCTTTCTTTCTTACTTCTTTCTTACTTCTTTATTACTTCTTTCTTACTTCTTTCTTACTTCTTTCTTACTTCTTTCTTACTTCTTTCTTCATTCCTTCTTACTTCTTTCTTACTTCTTTCTTACTTCTTTCTTACTTCTTTACTTCTTTCATACTTCTTTCTTACTTCTTTCTTACTTCTTTCTTCTTTCTTTCTTACTTCTTTCTTACTTCTTTCTTACTTCTTTCTTACTTCTTTCTTACTTCTTTCTTACTTGTTTCTTACTTCTTTCTTCTTTCTTTCTTACTTCTTTCTTACTTCTTTCTTACTTCTTTCTTACTTTTTTCTTACTTCGTTCTTTCTTCTTTCTTACTTCTTTCTTACTTCTTTCTTACTTCTTTCTTTCTTCTTTCTTACTTCTTTCTTACTTCTTTCTTCTTTCTTTCTTACTTCTTTCTTACTTCTTTCTTACTTCTTTCTTACTTCTTTCTTTCTTCTTTCTTACTAATTTCTTTCTTCTTTCTTACTTCTTTCTTACTTCTTTCTTCATTCCTTCTTACTTCTTTCTTACTTCTTTCTTACTTCTTTCTTCTTTCTTCTTTCTTTCTTACTTCTTTCTTACTTCTTTCTTACTTCTTTCTTCTTTCTTTCTTACTTCTTTCATACTTCTTTCTTACTTCTTTCTTACTTCTTTCTTTCTTCTTTCTTACTTCTTTCTTACTTCTTTCTTTCTTACTTCTTTCTTACTTCTTTCGTAATTCTTTCTTACTTCTTTCTTACTTCTTTATTACTTCTTTCTTCTTTCTTTCTTACTTCTTTCTTACTTCTTTATTACTTCTTTCTTCTTTCTTTCTTACTTCTTTCATACTTCTTTCTTACTTCTTTCTTGCTTCTTTCTTCTTTCTTTCTTACTTCTTTCTTACTTCTTTCTTCTTTCTTTCTTATTTCTTTCTTACTTCTTTCTTACTTCTTTCTTACTTCTTTCTTAATTCTTTCTTACTTCTTTCTTACTTGTTTCTTACTTCTTTCTTCTTTCTTTCTTACTTCTTTCTTACTTCTTTCTTACTTCTTTCTTACTTCTTTTTTCTTTCTTTCTTACTTCTTTCTTACTTCTTTCTTACTTCTTTCTTCTTTCTTTCTTACTTCTTTCATACTTTTTTCTTACTTCTTTCTTACTTCTTTCTTCTTTCTTTCTTACTTCTTTCTTACTTCTTTCTTTCTTAATTCTTTCTTACTTCTTTCGTACTTCTTTCTTACTTCTTTCTTACTTCTTTCTTTCTTCTTTCTTCTTTCATTCTTATTTCTTTCTTACTTCTTTCTTACTTCTTTCTTACTTCTTTATTTCTTCTTTCTTACTTCTTTCATACTTCTTTTTTACTTCTTTCTTACTTCTTTCTTACTTCTTTCTTACTTCTTTCTTACTTCTTTCTAACTTCTTTTTTCTTCTTTCTTACTTCTTTCTTACTTCTTTCTTACTTCTTTCTTACTTCTTTCTTCTTTCTTTCTTACTTCTTTCTTACTTCTTTCTTACTTCTTTCTTACTTCTTTCTTACTTCTTTCTTTCTTAATTCTTTCTTACTTCTTTCGTACTTCTTTCTTAGTTCTTTCTTACTTCTTTCTTCTTTCTTACTTGTTTCTTTCCTCTTTCTTACTTCTTTCTTTCTTCTTTCTTACTTCTTTCTTACTTCTTTCTTTCTTCTTTCTTACTTCTTTCTTTCTTCTTTCTTACTTCTTTTTTACTTCTTTCTTCATTCTTTCTTACTTCTTTCTTACTTCTTTCTTTCTTCTTTCTTCTTTCTTTCTTTCTTTCTTACTTCTTTCTTACTTCTTTCTTCATTCATTTTTACTTCTCTTTTACTTCTTTCTTACATCTTTCTTACTTCTTTCTTACTTCTCTCTTACTTCTTTCTTACTTCTTTCTTCTTTATTTCTTTCTTCTTTCTTTCTTCTTTCTTACTTCTTTCTTACTTCTTCCTTACTTCTTTCTATCTTCTTTTTTCTACTTTCTTACTTCTTTCTTACTTCTTTCTTTCTTACTTCTTTCTTACTTCTTTCTTTCTTCTTTCTTACTTCTTTCTTCATTCCTTCTTACTTCTTTCTTACTTCTTTCTTCTTTCTTCTTTCTTTCTTACTTCTTTCTTACTTCTTTCTTACTTCTTTCTTACTTATTTCTTACTTCTTTCTTTCTTCTTTCTTACTTCTTTCATACTTCTTTCTTACTTCTTTCTTTCTTCTTTCTTACTTCTTTCTTCATTCCTTCTTACTTCTTTCTTACTTCTTTCTAACTTGTTTCTTACTTCTTTCTTCTTTCTTTCTTACTTCTTTCTTACTTCTTTCTTACTTATTTCTTACTTCTTTCTTTCTTCTTTCTTACTTCTTTCATACTTCTTTCTTACTTCTTTCTTACTTCTTTCTTCTTTCTTTCTTACTTCTTTCTTACTTCTTTCTTACTTCTTTCTTCTTTCTTTCTTACTTCTTTCTTCTTTCTTTCTTACTCCTTTCTTACTTCTTTCTTACTTCTTTCTTACTTCTTTCTTTCTTCTTTCTTACTTCTTTCTTTCTTCTTTCTTACTTCTTTCTTTCTTCTTTCTTACTTCTTTCTTCTTTCTTTCTTCTTTCTTACTTCTTTCTTACTTCTTTCTTTCTTACTTCTTTCTTACTTCTTTCGTAATTCTTTCTTACTTCTTTCTTACTTCTTTATTACTTCTTTCTTCTTTCTTTCTTACTTCTTTCTTACTTCTTTATTACTTCTTTCTTACTTCTTTCTTACTTCTTTCTTACTTCTTTCTTACTTCTTTCTTCATTCCTTCTTACTTCTTTCTTACTTCTTTCTTACTTCTTTCTTACTTCTTTACTTCTTTCATACTTCTTTCTTACTTCTTTCTTACTTCTTTCTTCTTTCTTTCTTACTTCTTTCTTACTTCTTTCTTACTTTTTTCTTACTTCGTTCTTTCTTCTTTCTTACTTCTTTCTTACTTCTTTCTTACTTCTTTCTTTCTTCTTTCTTACTTCTTTCTTACTTCTTTCTTCTTTCTTTCTTACTTCTTTCTTACTTCTTTCTTACTTCTTTCTTACTTCTTTCTTTCTTCTTTCTTACTAATTTCTTTCTTCTTTCTTACTTCTTTCTTACTTCTTTCTTCATTCCTTCTTACTTCTTTCTTACTTCTTTCTTACTTCTTTCTTCTTTCTTCTTTCTTTCTTACTTCTTTCTTACTTCTTTCTTACTTCTTTCTTCTTTCTTTCTTACTTCTTTCATACTTCTTTCTTACTTCTTTCTTACTTCTTTCTTTCTTCTTTCTTACTTCTTTCTTACTTCTTTCTTTCTTACTTCTTTCTTACTTCTTTCGTAATTCTTTCTTACTTCTTTCTTACTTCTTTATTACTTCTTTCTTCTTTCTTTCTTACTTCTTTCTTACTTCTTTATTACTTCTTTCTTCTTTCTTTCTTACTTCTTTCATACTTCTTTCTTACTTCTTTCTTGCTTCTTTCTTCTTTCTTTCTTACTTCTTTCTTACTTCTTTCTTCTTTCTTTCTTATTTCTTTCTTACTTCTTTCTTACTTCTTTCTTACTTCTTTCTTAATTCTTTCTTACTTCTTTCTTACTTGTTTCTTACTTCTTTCTTCTTTCTTTCTTACTTCTTTCTTACTTCTTTCTTACTTCTTTCTTACTTCTTTTTTCTTTCTTTCTTACTTCTTTCTTACTTCTTTCTTACTTCTTTCTTCTTTCTTTCTTACTTCTTTCATACTTTTTTCTTACTTCTTTCTTACTTCTTTCTTCTTTCTTTCTTACTTCTTTCTTACTTCTTTCTTTCTTAATTCTTTCTTACTTCTTTCGTACTTCTTTCTTACTTCTTTCTTACTTCTTTCTTACTTCTTTCTTCTTTCTTTCTTACTTCTTTCTTACTTGTTTCTTACTTCTTTCTTACTTCTTCCTTTCCTCTTTCTTACTTCTTTCTTTCTTCTTTCTTACTTCTTTCTTACTTCTTTCTTTCTTCTTTCTTACTTCTTTCTTTCTTTCTTTCTTTCTTCTTTCTTACTTCTTTCGTAATTCTTTCTTACTTCTTTCTTACTTCTTTCTTACTTCTTTCTTCTTTCTTTCTTACTTCTTTCTTACTTCTTTCTTACTTCTTTCTTACTTCTTTCTTTCTTCTTTCTTAAAACTTTCTTTCTTCTTTCTTACTTCTTTCTTACTTCTTTCTTCTTTCTTTCTTACTTCTTTCTTACTTTTTAATACTTCCTTATTACTTCTTTCTTACTTCTTTCTTTCTTCTTTCTTACTTCTTTCTTCATTCCTTCTTACTTCTTTCTTACTTCTTTCTTTCTTCTTTCTTTTTCTTTCTTTCTTCTTTCTTTCTTCTTTCTTTCTTCTTTCTTCTTTCTTTCTTATTTCTTTCTTACTTCTTTCTTACTTCTTTCTTACTTCTTTCTTTCTTCTTTCTTACTTCTTTCATACTTCTTTTTTACTTCTTTCTTACTTCTTTCTTACTTCTTTCTTACTTCTTTCTAACTTCTTTTTTCTTCTTTCTTACTTCTTTCTTACTTCTTTCTTACTTCTTTCTTACTTCTTTCTTACTTATTTCTTCTTTTTTTATTACTTCTTTCTTACTTCTTTCTTACTTCTTTATTCTTTCTTTCTTACTTCTTTCTTACTTCTTTCTTTCTTAATTCTTTCTTACTTCTTTCGTACTTCTTTCTTACTTCTTTCTTACTTCTTTCTTCTTTCTTACTTGTTTCTTTCCTCTTTCTTACTTCTTTCTTTCTTCTTTCTTACTTCTTTCTTACTTCTTTCTTAATTATTTCATACTTCTTTCTTACTTCTTTCTTACTTCTTTCTTTCTTCTTTCTTTCTTTCTTTCTTCTTTCTTCTTTCTTTCTTATTTCTTTCTTACTTCTTTCTTACTTCTTTCTTACTTCTTTCTTTCTTCTTTCTTACTTCTTTCATACTTCTTTTTTACTTCTTTCTTACTTCTTTCTTACTTCTTTCTTACTTCTTTTTTACTTCTTTCTAACTTCTTTTTTCTTCTTTCTTACTTCTTTCTTACTTCTTTCTTACTTATTTCTTACTTCTTTCTTCTTTCTTCTTTCTTTCTTACTTCTTTCTTACTTCTTTCTTACTTCTTTCTTACTTATTTCTTACTTCTTTCTTACTTCTTTCTTACTTCTTTCTTTCTTCTTTCTTAAAACTTTCTTTCTTTCTTTCTTCTTTCTTACTTCTTTCGTAATTCTTTCTTACTTCTTTCTTACTTCTTTCTTCTTTCTTCTTTCTTTCTTACTTCTTTCTTACTTCTTTCTTACTTCTTTCTTACTTCTTTCTTTCTTCTTTCTTAAAACTTTCTTTCTTTTTTCTTACTTCTTTCTTACTTCTTTCTTCTTTCTTTCTTACTTCTTTCTTACTTTTTAATACTTCTTTATTACTTCTTTCTTACTTCTTTCTTACTTCTTTCTTTCTTCTTTCTTACTTCTTTCTTCATTCCTTCTTACTTCTTTCTTACTTCTTTCTTTCTTCTTTCTTTCTTCTTTATTTCTTCTTTCTTTCTTCTTTCTTCTTTCTTTCTTATTTCTTTCTTACTTCTTTCTTACTTATTTCTTACTTATTTCTTACTTCTTTCTTACTTCTTTCTTACTTCTTTCTTTCTTCTTTCTTAAAACTTTCTTTCTTTCTTTCTTCTTTCTTACTTCTTTCGTAATTCTTTCTTACTTCTTTCTTACTTCTTTCTTCTTTCTTCTTTCTTTCTTACTTCTTTCTTACTTCTTTCTTACTTCTTTCTTACTTCTTTCTTTCTTCTTTCTTAAAACTTTCTTTCTTTTTTCTTACTTCTTTCTTACTTCTTTCTTCTTTCTTTCTTACTTCTTTCTTACTTTTTAATACTTCTTTATTACTTCTTTCTTACTTCTTTCTTACTTCTTTCTTTCTTCTTTCTTACTTCTTTCTTCATTCCTTCTTACTTCTTTCTTACTTCTTTCTTTCTTCTTTCTTTCTTCTTTATTTCTTCTTTCTTTCTTCTTTCTTCTTTCTTTCTTATTTCTTTCTTACTTCTTTCTTACTTCTTTCTTACTTCTTTCTTACTTCTTTCTTTCTTCTTTCTTAAAACTTTCTTTCTTTTTTCTTACTTCTTTCTTACTTCTTTCTTCTTTCTTTCTTACTTCTTTCTTACTTTTTAATACTTCTTTATTACTTCTTTCTTACTTCTTTCTTACTTCTTTCTTTCTTCTTTCTTACTTCTTTCTTCTTTCTTTCTTACTTCTTTCTTACTTCTTTCTTACTTCTTTCTTACTTCTTTCTTACTTCTTTCTTACTTCTTTCTAACTTCTTTTTTCTTCTTTCTTACTTCTTTCTTACTTCTTTCTTACTTCTTTCTTACTTGTTTCTTACTTCTTTCTTCTTTCTTTCTTACTTCTTTCTTACTTCTTTCTTACTTCTTTCTTACTTCTTTCTTACTTCGTTCTTTCTTCTTTCTTACTTCTTTCTTTCTTCTTTCTTACTTCTTTCTTTCTTCTTTCTTACTTCTTTCTTACTTCTTTCTTCTTTCTTTCTTACTTCTTTCTTACTTCTTTCTTACTTCTTTCTTACTTCTTTCTTTCTTCTTTCTTACTAATTTCTTTCATCTTTCTTACTTCTTTCTTACTTCTTTCTTACTTCTTTCTTCTTTCTTTCTTACTTCTTTCATACTTCTTTCTTACTTCTTTCTTACTTCTTTCTTCTTTCTTTCTTACTTCTTTCTTACTTCTTTCTTCTTTCTTTCTTATTTCTTTCTTACTTCTTTCTTACTTCTTTCTTACTTCTTTCTTAATTCTTTCATACTTCTTTCTTACTTGTTTCTTACTTCTTTCTTCTTTCTTTCTTACTTCTTTCTTACTTCTTTCTTCTTTCTTTCTTATTTCTTTCTTACTTCTTTCTTACTTCTTTCTTACTTCTTTCTTAATTCTTTCTTACTTCTTTCTTACTTGTTTCTTACTTCTTTCTTACTTCTTTCTTACTTCTTTCTTACTTCTTTCTTACTTCTTTCTTACTTCTTTTTTCTTTCTTTCTTACTTCTTTCATACTTCTTTCTTACTTCTTTCTTCTTTCTTTCTTACTTCTTTCATACTTCTTTCTTACTTCTTTCTTACTTCTTTCTTCTTTCTTTCTTACTTCTTTCTTACTTCTTTCTTTCTTAATTCTTTCTTACTTCTTTCGTACTTCTTTCTTACTTCTTTCTTACTTCTTTCTTACTTCTTTCTTCTTTCTTTCTTACTTCATTCTTACTTCTTTCTTACTTCTTTCTTACTTCTTTCTTTCCTCTTTCTTACTTCTTTCTTTCTTCTTTCTTACTTCTTTCTTACTTCTTTCTTTCTTCTTTCTTAAAACTTTCTTTCTTCTTTCTTACTTCTTTCTTACTTCTTTCTTCTTTCTTTCTTACTTCTTTCTTACTTTTTAATACTTCTTTATTTCTTCTTTCTTACTTCTTTCTTACTTCTTTCTTTCTTCTTTCTTACTTCTTTCTTTCTTTCTTTCTTTCTTCTTTCTTACTTCTTTCGTAATTCTTTCTTACTTCTTTCTTACTTCTTTCTTACTTCTTTCTTCTTTCTTTCTTACTTCTTTCTTACTTCTTTCTTACTTCTTTCTTACTTCTTTCTTTCTTCTTTCTTAAAACTTTCTTTCTTCTTTCTTACTTCTTTCTTACTTCTTTCTTCTTTCTTTCTTACTTCTTTCTTACTTCTTTCTTACTTCTTTCTTACTTCTTTCTTTCTTCTTTCTTAAAACTTTCTTTCTTCTTTCTTACTTCTTTCTTACTTCTTTCTTACTTCTTTCGTAATTCTTTCTTACTTCTTTCTTACTAATTTCTTTCATCTTTCTTACTTCTTTCTTTCTTCTTTCTTACTTCTTTCTTTCTTCTTTCTTACTTCTTTCTTACTTCTTTCTTACTAATTTCTTTCATCTTTCTTACTTCTTTCTTACTTCTTTCTTACTTCTTTCTTTCTTCTTTCTTACTAATTTCTTTCATCTTTCTTACTTCTTTCTTACTTCTTTCTTTCTTCTTTCTTACTTCTTTCTTCATTCCTTCTTACTTCTTTCTTACTTCTTTCTTTCTTCTTTCTTTCGTCTTTCTTTCTTCTTTCTTTCTTCTTTCTTCTTTCTTTCTTATTTCTTTCTTACTTCTTTCTTACTTCTTTCTTACTTCTTTCTTTCTTCTTTCTTACTTCTTTCATACTTCTTTTTTACTTCTTTCTTACTTCTTTCTTACTTCTTTCTTACTTCTTTCTAACTTCTTTTTTCTTCTTTCTTACATCTTTCTTACTTCTTTCTTACTTCTTTCTAACTTCTTTTTTCTTCTTTCTTACTTCTTTCTTACTTCTTTCTTACTTCTTTCTTACTTCTTTCTTCTTTCTTTCTTACTTCTTTCTTACTTCTTTCTTACTTCTTTCTTACTTCTTTCTTACTTCTTTCTTACTTATTTCTTCTTTTTTTATTACTTCTTTCTTACTTCTTTCTTACTTCTTTATTCTTTCTTTCTTACTTCTTTCTTACTTCTTTCTTTCTTAATTCTTTCTTACTTCTTTCGTACTTCTTTCTTACTTCTTTCTTACTTCTTTCTTCTTTCTTACTTGTTTCTTTCCTCTTTCTTACTTCTTTCTTTCTTCTTTCTTACTTCTTTCTTAATTATTTCATACTTCTTTCTTACTTCTTTCTTTCTTCTTTCTTTCTTCTTTCTTTCTTCTTTCTTTCTTCTTTCTTCTTTCTTTCTTATTTCTTTCTTACTTCTTTCTTACTTCTTTCTTACTTCTTTCTTTCTTCTTTCTTACTTCTTTCATACTTCTTTTTTACTTCTTTCTTACTTCTTTCTTACTTCTTTCTTACTTCTTTCTTACTTCTTTCTAACTTCTTTTTTCTTCTTTCTTACTTCTTTCTTACTTCTTTCTTACTTCTTTCTTACTTCTTTCTTCTTTCTTTCTTACTTCTTTCTTACTTCTTTCTTACTTCTTTCTTACTTCTTTCTTACTTCTTTCTTACTTCTTCCTAACTTCTTTTTTCTTCTTTCTTACTTCTTTCTTACTTCTTTCTTACTTCTTTCTTACTTCTTTCTTACTTGTTTCTCACTTCTTTCTTCTTTCTTTCTTACTTCTTTCTTACTTCTTTCTTACTTCTTTCTTACTTCTTTCTTACTTCTTTCTTACTTCGTTCTTTCTTCTTTCTTACTTCTTTCTTTCTTCTTTCTTACTTCTTTCTTTCTTCTTTCTTACTTCTTTCTTACTTCTTTCTTCTTTCTTTCTTACTTCTTTCTTACTTCTTTCTTACTTCTTTCTTACTTCTTTCTTTCTTCTTTCTTACTAATTTCTTTCATCTTTCTTACTTCTTTCTTACTTCTTTCTTACTTCTTTCTTCTTTCTTTCTTACTTCTTTCATACTTCTTTCTTACTTCTTTCTTACTTCTTTCTTCTTTCTTTCTTACTTCTTTCTTACTTCTTTCTTCTTTCTTTCTTATTTCTTTCTTACTTCTTTCTTACTTCTTTCTAACTTCTTTTTTCTTCTTTCTTACTTCTTTCTTACTTCTTTCTTACTTCTTTCTTACTTCTTTCTTACTTGTTTCTTACTTCTTTCTTCTTTCTTTCTTACTTCTTTCTTACTTCTTTCTTACTTCTTTCTTACTTCTTTCTTACTTCGTTCTTTCTTCTTTCTTACTTCTTTCTTTCTTCTTTCTTACTTCTTTCTTTCTTCTTTCTTACTTCTTTCTTACTTCTTTCTTCTTTCTTTCTTACTTCTTTCTTACTTCTTTCTTACTTCTTTCTTACTTCTTTCTTTCTTCTTTCTTACTAATTTCTTTCATCTTTCTTACTTCTTTCTTACTTCTTTCTTACTTCTTTCTTCTTTCTTTCTTACTTCTTTCATACTTCTTTCTTACTTCTTTCTTACTTCTTTCTTCTTTCTTTCTTACTTCTTTCTTACTTCTTTCTTCTTTCTTTCTTATTTCTTTCTTACTTCTTTCTTACTTCTTTCTTACTTCTTTCTTAATTCTTTCATACTTCTTTCTTACTTGTTTCTTACTTCTTTCTTCTTTCTTTCTTACTTCTTTCTTACTTCTTTCTTCTTTCTTTCTTATTTCTTTCTTACTTCTTTCTTACTTCTTTCTTACTTCTTTCTTAATTCTTTCTTACTTCTTTCTTACTTGTTTCTTACTTCTTTCTTACTTCTTTCTTACTTCTTTCTTACTTCTTTCTTACTTCTTTCTTACTTCTTTTTTCTTTCTTTCTTACTTCTTTCATACTTCTTTCTTACTTCTTTCTTCTTTCTTTCTTACTTCTTTCATACTTCTTTCTTACTTCTTTCTTACTTCTTTCTTCTTTCTTTCTTACTTCTTTCTTACTTCTTTCTTTCTTAATTCTTTCTTACTTCTTTCGTACTTCTTTCTTACTTCTTTCTTACTTCTTTCTTACTTCTTTCTTCTTTCTTTCTTACTTCATTCTTACTTCTTTCTTACTTCTTTCTTACTTCTTTCTTTCCTCTTTCTTACTTCTTTCTTTCTTCTTTCTTACTTCTTTCTTACTTCTTTCTTTCTTCTTTCTTAAAACTTTCTTTCTTCTTTCTTACTTCTTTCTTACTTCTTTCTTCTTTCTTTCTTACTTCTTTCTTACTTTTTAATACTTCTTTATTTCTTCTTTCTTACTTCTTTCTTACTTCTTTCTTTCTTCTTTCTTACTTCTTTCTTTCTTTCTTTCTTTCTTCTTTCTTACTTCTTTCGTAATTCTTTCTTACTTCTTTCTTACTTCTTTCTTACTTCTTTCTTCTTTCTTTCTTACTTCTTTCTTACTTCTTTCTTACTTCTTTCTTACTTCTTTCTTTCTTCTTTCTTAAAACTTTCTTTCTTCTTTCTTACTTCTTTCTTACTTCTTTCTTCTTTCTTTCTTACTCCTTTCTTACTTCTTTCTTACTTCTTTCTTACTTCTTTCTTTCTTCTTTCTTACTTCTTTCTTTCTTCTTTCTTTCTTCTTTCTTTCTTCTTTCTTACTTCTTTCTTTCTTCTTTCTTACTTCTTTCTTCTTTCTTTCTTACTTCTTTCATACTTCTTTCTTACTTCTTTCTTACTTCTTTATTCTTTCTTTCTTACTTCTTTCTTACTTCTTTCTTTCTTAATTCTTTCTTACTTCTTTCGTACTTCTTTCTTACTTCTTTCTTACTTCTTTCTTACTTCTTTCTTTCCTCTTTCTTACTTCTTTCTTTCTTCTTTCTTACTTCTTTCTTACTTCTTTCTTTCTTCTTTCTTACTTCTTTCTTTCTTTCTTTCTTTCTTTCTTCTTTCTTACTTCTTTCGTAATTCTTTCTTACTTCTTTCTTACTTCTTTCTTACTTCTTTCTTCTTTCTTTCTTACTTCTTTCTTACTTCTTTCTTACTTCTTTCTTACTTCTTTCTTTCTTCTTTCTTAAAACTTTCTTTCTTCTTTCTTACTTCTTTCTTACTTCTTTCTTCTTTCTTTCTTACTTCTTTCTTACTTTTTAATACTTCTTTATTACTTCTTTCTTACTTCTTTCTTACTTCTTTCTTTCTTCTTTCTTACTTCTTTCTTCATTCCTTCTTACTTCTTTCTTACTTCTTTCTTTCTTCTTTCTTTCTTCTTTCTTTCTTCTTTCTTTCTTCTTTCTTCTTTCATTCTTACTTCTTTCTTACTTCTTTCTTACTTCTTTCTTACTTCTTTATTTCTTCTTTCTTACTTCTTTCATACTTCTTTTTTACTTCTTTCTTACTTCTTTCTTACTTCTTTCTTACTTCTTTCTTACTTCTTTCTAACTTCTTTTTTCTTCTTTCTTACTTCTTTCTTACTTCTTTCTTACTTCTTTCTTACTTCTTTCTTCTTTCTTTCTTACTTCTTTCTTACTTCTTTCTTACTTCTTTCTTACTTCTTTCTTACTTCTTTCTTTCTTAATTCTTTCTTACTTCTTTCGTACTTCTTTCTTAGTTCTTTCTTACTTCTTTCTTCTTTCTTACTTGTTTCTTTCCTCTTTCTTACTTCTTTCTTTCTTCTTTCTTACTTCTTTCTTACTTCTTTCTTTCTTCTTTCTTACTTCTTTCTTTCTTCTTTCTTACTTCTTTCTTCTTTCTTTCTTCATTCTTTCTTACTTCTTTCTTACTTCTTTCTTTCTTACTTCTTTCGTACTTCTTTCTTACTTCTTTCTTACTTCTTTCTTACTTCTTTCTTCTTTCTTTCTTACTTCATTCTTACTTCTTTCTTACTTCTTTCTTACTTCTTTCTTTCCTCTTTCTTACTTCTTTCTTTCTTCTTTCTTACTTCTTTCTTACTTCTTTCTTTCTTCTTTCTTAAAACTTTCTTTCTTCTTTCTTACTTCTTTCTTACTTCTTTCTTCTTTCTTTCTTACTTCTTTCTTACTTTTTAATACTTCTTTATTTCTTCTTTCTTACTTCTTTCTTACTTCTTTCTTTCTTCTTTCTTACTTCTTTCTTTCTTTCTTTCTTTCTTCTTTCTTACTTCTTTCGTAATTCTTTCTTACTTCTTTCTTACTTCTTTCTTACTTCTTTCTTCTTTCTTTCTTACTTCTTTCTTACTTCTTTCTTACTTCTTTCTTACTTCTTTCTTTCTTCTTTCTTAAAACTTTCTTTCTTCTTTCTTACTTCTTTCTTACTTCTTTCTTCTTTCTTTCTTACTTCTTTCTTACTTCTTTCTTACTTCTTTCTTACTTCTTTCTTTCTTCTTTCTTAAAACTTTCTTTCTTCTTTCTTACTTCTTTCTTACTTCTTTCTTACTTCTTTCGTAATTCTTTCTTACTTCTTTCTTACTTCTTTCTTACTTCTTTCTTACTTCTTTCTTACTTCTTTCTTTCTTCTTTCTTACTTCTTTCTTCATTCCTTCTTACTTCTTTCTTACTTCTTTCTTTCTTCTTTCTTTCGTCTTTCTTTCTTCTTTCTTTCTTCTTTCTTCTTTCTTTCTTATTTCTTTCTTACTTCTTTCTTACTTCTTTCTTACTTCTTTCTTTCTTCTTTCTTACTTCTTTCATACTTCTTTTTTACTTCTTTCTTACTTCTTTCTTACTTCTTTCTTACTTCTTTCTAACTTCTTTTTTCTTCTTTCTTACATCTTTCTTACTTCTTTCTTACTTCTTTCTAACTTCTTTTTTCTTCTTTCTTACTTCTTTCTTACTTCTTTCTTACTTCTTTCTTACTTCTTTCTTCTTTCTTTCTTACTTCTTTCTTACTTCTTTCTTACTTCTTTCTTACTTCTTTCTTACTTCTTTCTTACTTATTTCTTCTTTTTTTATTACTTCTTTCTTACTTCTTTCTTACTTCTTTATTCTTTCTTTCTTACTTCTTTCTTACTTCTTTCTTTCTTAATTCTTTCTTACTTCTTTCGTACTTCTTTCTTACTTCTTTCTTACTTCTTTCTTCTTTCTTACTTGTTTCTTTCCTCTTTCTTACTTCTTTCTTTCTTCTTTCTTACTTCTTTCTTAATTATTTCATACTTCTTTCTTACTTCTTTCTTTCTTCTTTCTTTCTTCTTTCTTTCTTCTTTCTTTCTTCTTTCTTCTTTCTTTCTTATTTCTTTCTTACTTCTTTCTTACTTCTTTCTTACTTCTTTCTTTCTTCTTTCTTACTTCTTTCATACTTCTTTTTTACTTCTTTCTTACTTCTTTCTTACTTCTTTCTTACTTCTTTCTTACTTCTTTCTAACTTCTTTTTTCTTCTTTCTTACTTCTTTCTTACTTCTTTCTTACTTCTTTCTTACTTCTTTCTTCTTTCTTTCTTACTTCTTTCTTACTTCTTTCTTACTTCTTTCTTACTTCTTTCTTACTTCTTTCTTACTTCTTCATAACTTCTTTTTTCTTCTTTCTTGCTTCTTTCTTACTTCTTTCTTACTTCTTTCTTACTTCTTTCTTACTTGTTTCTCACTTCTTTCTTCTTTCTTTCTTACTTCTTTCTTACTTCTTTCTTACTTCTTTCTTACTTCTTTCTTACTTCTTTCTTACTTCGTTCTTTCTTCTTTCTTACTTCTTTCTTTCTTCTTTCTTACTTCTTTCTTTCTTCTTTCTTACTTCTTTCTTACTTCTTTCTTCTTTCTTTCTTACTTCTTTCTTACTTCTTTCTTACTTCTTTCTTACTTCTTTCTTTCTTCTTTCTTACTAATTTCTTTCATCTTTCTTACTTCTTTCTTACTTCTTTCTTACTTCTTTCTTCTTTCTTTCTTACTTCTTTCATACTTCTTTCTTACTTCTTTCTTACTTCTTTCTTCTTTCTTTCTTACTTCTTTCTTACTTCTTTCTTCTTTCTTTCTTATTTCTTTCTTACTTCTTTCTTACTTCTTTCTAACTTCTTTTTTCTTCTTTCTTACTTCTTTCTTACTTCTTTCTTACTTCTTTCTTACTTCTTTCTTACTTGTTTCTTACTTCTTTCTTCTTTCTTTCTTACTTCTTTCTTACTTCTTTCTTACTTCTTTCTTACTTCTTTCTTACTTCGTTCTTTCTTCTTTCTTACTTCTTTCTTTCTTCTTTCTTACTTCTTTCTTTCTTCTTTCTTACTTCTTTCTTACTTCTTTCTTCTTTCTTTCTTACTTCTTTCTTACTTCTTTCTAATTCTTTCTTACTTCTTTCTTTCTTCTTTCTTACTAATTTCTTTCATCTTTCTTACTTCTTTCTTACTTCTTTCTTACTTCTTTCTTCTTTCTTTCTTACTTCTTTCATACTTCTTTCTTACTTCTTTCTTACTTCTTTCTTCTTTCTTTCTTACTTCTTTCTTACTTCTTTCTTCTTTCTTTCTTATTTCTTTCTTACTTCTTTCTTACTTCTTTCTTACTTCTTTCTTAATTCTTTCATACTACTTTCTTACTTGTTTCTTACTTCTTTCTTCTTTCTTTCTTACTTCTTTCTTACTTCTTTCTTCTTTCATTCTTATTTCTTTCTTACTTCTTTCTTACTTCTTTCTGACTTCTTTCTTAATTCTTTCTTACTTCTTTCTTACTTGTTTCTTACTTCTTTCTTACTTCTTTCTTACTTCTTTCTTACTTCTTTCTTACTTCTTTCTTACTTCTTTTTTCTTTCTTTCTTACTTCTTTCATACTTCTTTCTTACTTCTTTCTTCTTTCTTTCTTACTTCTTTCATACTTCTTTCTTACTTCTTTCTTACTTCTTTCTTCTTTCTTTCTTACTTCTTTCTTACTTCTTTCTTTCTTAATTCTTTCTTACTTCTTTCGTACTTCTTTCTTACTTCTTTCTTACTTCTTTCTTACTTCTTTCTTCTTTCTTTCTTACTTCATTCTTACTTCTTTCTTACTTCTTTCTTACTTCTTTCTTTCCTCTTTCTTACTTCTTTCTTTCTTCTTTCTTACTTCTTTCTTACTTCTTTCTTTCTTCTTTCTTAAAACTTTCTTTCTTCTTTCTTACTTCTTTCTTACTTCTTTCTTCTTTCTTTCTTACTTCTTTCTTACTTTTTAATACTTCTTTATTTCTTCTTTCTTACTTCTTTCTTACTTCTTTCTTTCTTCTTTCTTACTTCTTTCTTTCTTTCTTTCTTTCTTCTTTCTTACTTCTTTCGTAATTCTTTCTTACTTCTTTCTTACTTCTTTCTTACTTCTTTCTTCTTTCTTTCTTACTTCTTTCTTACTTCTTTCTTACTTCTTTCTTACTTCTTTCTTTCTTCTTTCTTAAAACTTTCTTTCTTCTTTCTTACTTCTTTCTTACTTCTTTCTTCTTTCTTTCTTACTTCTTTCTTACTTCTTTCTTACTTCTTTCTTACTTCTTTCTTTCTTCTTTCTTAAAACTTTCTTTCTTCTTTCTTACTTCTTTCTTACTTCTTTCTTACTTCTTTCGTAATTCTTTCTTACTTCTTTCTTACTTCTTTATTACTTCTTTCTTACTTCTTTCTTACTTCTTTATTTCTTCTTTCTTACTTCTTTCTTCATTCCTTCTTACTTCTTTCTTACTTCTTTCTTTCTTCTTTCTTTCGTCTTTCTTTCTTCTTTCTTTCTTCTTTCTTCTTTCTTTCTTATTTCTTTCTTACTTCTTTCTTACTTCTTTCTTACTTCTTTCTTTCTTCTTTCTTACTTCTTTCATACTTCTTTTTTACTTCTTTCTTACTTCTTTCTTACTTCTTTCTTACTTCTTTCTAACTTCTTTTTTCTTCTTTCTTACATCTTTCTTACTTCTTTCTTACTTCTTTCTAACTTCTTTTTTCTTCTTTCTTACTTCTTTCTTACTTCTTTCTTACTTCTTTCTTACTTCTTTCTTCTTTCTTTCTTACTTCTTTCTTACTTCTTTCTTACTTCTTTCTTACTTCTTTCTTACTTCTTTCTTACTTATTTCTTCTTTTTTTATTACTTCTTTCTTACTTCTTTCTTACTTCTTTATTCTTTCTTTCTTACTTCTTTCTTACTTCTTTCTTTCTTAATTCTTTCTTACTTCTTTCGTACTTCTTTCTTACTTCTTTCTTACTTCTTTCTTCTTTCTTACTTGTTTCTTTCCTCTTTCTTACTTCTTTCTTTCTTCTTTCTTACTTCTTTCTTAATTATTTCATACTTCTTTCTTACTTCTTTCTTTCTTCTTTCTTTCTTCTTTCTTTCTTCTTTCTTTCTTCTTTCTTCTTTCTTTCTTATTTCTTTCTTACTTCTTTCTTACTTCTTTCTTACTTCTTTCTTTCTTCTTTCTTACTTCTTTCATACTTCTTTTTTACTTCTTTCTTACTTCTTTCTTACTTCTTTCTTACTTCTTTCTTACTTCTTTCTAACTTCTTTTTTCTTCTTTCTTACTTCTTTCTTACTTCTTTCTTACTTCTTTCTTACTTCTTTCTTCTTTCTTTCTTACTTCTTTCTTACTTCTTTCTTACTTCTTTCTTACTTCTTTCTTACTTCTTTCTTACTTCTTCCTAACTTCTTTTTTCTTCTTTCTTACTTCTTTCTTACTTCTTTCTTACTTCTTTCTTACTTCTTTCTTACTTGTTTCTCACTTCTTTCTTCTTTCTTTCTTACTTCTTTCTTACTTCTTTCTTACTTCTTTCTTACTTCTTTCTTACTTCTTTCTTACTTCGTTCTTTCTTCTTTCTTACTTCTTTCTTTCTTCTTTCTTACTTCTTTCTTTCTTCTTTCTTACTTCTTTCTTACTTCTTTCTTCTTTCTTTCTTACTTCTTTCTTACTTCTTTCTTACTTCTTTCTTACTTCTTTCTTTCTTCTTTCTTACTAATTTCTTTCATCTTTCTTACTTCTTTCTTACTTCTTTCTTACTTCTTTCTTCTTTCTTTCTTACTTCTTTCATACTTCTTTCTTACTTCTTTCTTACTTCTTTCTTCTTTCTTTCTTACTTCTTTCTTACTTCTTTCTTCTTTCTTTCTTATTTCTTTCTTACTTCTTTCTTACTTCTTTCTTACTTCTTTCTTAATTCTTTCATACTTCTTTCTTACTTGTTTCTTACTTCTTTCTTCTTTCTTTCTTACTTCTTTCTTACTTCTTTCTTCTTTCTTTCTTATTTCTTTCTTACTTCTTTCTTACTTCTTTCTTACTTCTTTCTTAATTCTTTCTTACTTCTTTCTTACTTGTTTCTTACTTCTTTCTTCTTTCTTTCTTACTTCTTTCTTACTTCTTTATTACTTCTTTCTTACTTCTTTTTTCTTTCTTTCTTACTTCTTTCTTACTTCTTTCTTCTTTCTTTCTTACTTCTTTCATACTTCTTTCTTACTTCTTTCTTACTTCTTTCTTCTTTCTTTCTTACTTCTTTCTTACTTCATTCTTTCTTAATTCTTTCTTACTTCTTTCGTACTTCTTTCTTACTTCTTTCTTACTTCTTTCTTACTTCTTTCTTCTTTCTTTCTTACTTCTTTCTTACTTCTTTCTTACTTCTTTCTTACTTCTTTCTTTCCTCTTTCTTGCTTCTTTCTTTCTTCTTTCTTACTTCTTTCTTACTTCTTTCTTTCTTCTTTCTTACTTCTTTCTTTCTTTCTTTCTTTCTTCTTTCTTACTTCTTTCGTAATTCTTTCTTACTTCTTTCTTACTTCTTTCTTACTTCTTTCTCTTTTCTTTCTTACTTCTTTCTTACTTCTTTCTTACTTCTTTCTTACTTCTTTCTTTCTTCTTTCTTAAAACTTTCTTTCTTCTTTCTTACTTCTTTCTTACTTCTTTCTTCTTTCTTTCTTACTTCTTTCTTACTTTTTAATACTTCTTTTTTTCTTCTTTCTTACTTCTTTCTTACTTCTTTCTTTCTTCTTTCTTACTTCTTTCTTTCTTTCTTTCTTTCTTCTTTCTTACTTCTTTCGTAATTCTTTCTTACTTCTTTCTTACTTCTTTCTTACTTCTTTCTTCTTTCTTTCTTACTTCTTTCTTACTTCTTTCTTACTTCTTTCTTACTTCTTTCTTTCTTCTTTCTTAAAACTTTCTTTCTTCTTTCTTACTTCTTTCTTACTTCTTTCTTCTTTCTTTCTTACTTCTTTCTTACTTCTATCTTACTTCTTTCTTACTTCTTTCTTTCTTCTTTCTTAAAACTTTCTTTCTTCTTTCTTACTTCTTTCTTACTTCTTTCTTCTTTCTTTCTTACTTCTTTCTTACTTTTTAATACTTCTTTATTACTTCTTTCTTACTTCTTTCTTACTTCTTTCTTTCTTCTTTCTTACTTCTTTCTTCATTCCTTCTTACTTCTTTCTTACTTCTTTCTTCTTTCTTTCTTCTTTCTTTCTTCTTTCTTCTTTCTTTCTTATTTCTTTCTTACTTCTTTCTTACTTCTTTCTTACTTCTTTCTTTCTTCTTTCTTACTTCTTTCATACTTCTTTCTAACTTCTTTTTTCTTCTTTCTTACTTCTTTCTTACTTCTTTCTTACTTCTTTCTTACTTCTTTCTTCTTTCTTTCTTACTTCTTTCTTACTTCTTTCTTACTTCTTTCTTACTTCTTTCTTACTTCTTTCTTACTTATTTCTTACTTATTTCTTCTTTTTTTATTACTTCTTTCTTTCTTCTTTCTTACTTCTTTCTTCTTTCTTTCTTACTTCTTTCTTACTTCTTTCTTTCTTAATTCTTTCTTACTTCTTTCGTACTTCTTTCTTACTTCTTTCTTACTTCTTTCTTCTTTCTTACTTGTTTCTTTCCTCTTTCTTACTTCTTTCTTTCTTCTTTCTTACTTCTTTCTTACTTCTTTCTTTCTTCTTTCTTACTTCTCTCTTACTTCTCTCTTACTTCTTTCTTACTTCTTTCTTCTTTCATTCTTGCTTCTTTCTTTCTTCTTTCTTACTTCTTTCTTACTTCTTTCTAACTTCTTTTTTCTACTTTCTTACTTCTTTCTTCTTTCTTTCTTACTTCTTTCTTACTTCTTTCTTTCTTCTTTCTTACTTCTTTCTTCATTCCTTCTTACTTCTTTCTTACTTCTTTCTTACTTCTTTCTTCTTTCTTCTTTCTTTCTTACTTCTTTCTTACTTCTTTCTTACTTCTTTCTTACTTATTTCTTACTTCTTTCTTACTTCTTTCTTACTTCTTTCTTTCTTCTTTCTTAAAACTTTCTTTCTTTCTTTCTTCTTTCTTACTTCTTTCGTAATTCTTTCTTACTTCTTTCTTACTTCTTTCTTCTTTCTTCTTTCTTTCTTACTTCTTTCTTACTTCTTTCTTACTTCTTTCTTACTTCTTTCTTTCTTCTTTCTTAAAACTTTCTTTCTTTTTTCTTACTTCTTTCTTACTTCTTTCTTCTTTCTTTCTTACTTCTTTCTTACTTTTTAATACTTCTTTATTACTTCTTTCTTACTTCTTTCTTACTTCTTTCTTTCTTCTTTCTTACTTCTTTCTTCATTCCTTCTTACTTCTTTCTTACTTCTTTCTTTCTTCTTTCTTTCTTCTTTATTTCTTCTTTCTTTCTTCTTTCTTCTTTCTTTCTTATTTCTTTCTTACTTCTTTCTTACTTCTTTCTTACTTATTTCTTACTTCTTTCTTACTTCTTTCTTACTTCTTTCTTTCTTCTTTCTTAAAACTTTCTTTCTTTCTTTCTTCTTTCTTACTTCTTTCGTAATTCTTTCTTACTTCTTTCTTACTTCTTTCTTCTTTCTTCTTTCTTTCTTACTTCTTTCTTACTTCTTTCTTACTTCTTTCTTACTTCTTTCTTTCTTCTTTCTTAAAACTTTCTTTCTTTTTTCTTACTTCTTTCTTACTTCTTTCTTCTTTCTTTCTTACTTCTTTCTTACTTTTTAATACTTCTTTATTACTTCTTTCTTACTTCTTTCTTACTTCTTTCTTTCTTCTTTCTTACTTCTTTCTTCATTCCTTCTTACTTCTTTCTTACTTCTTTCTTTCTTCTTTCTTTCTTCTTTATTTCTTCTTTCTTTCTTCTTTCTTCTTTCTTTCTTATTTCTTTCTTACTTCTTTCTTACTTCTTTCTTACTTCTTTCTTTCTTCTTTCTTACTTCTTTCATACTTCTTTTTTACTTCTTTCTTAATTCTTTCTTACTTCTTTATTACTTCTTTCTTACTTCTTTCTAACTTCTTTTTTCTTCTTTCTTACTTCTTTCTTACTTCTTTCTTACTTCTTTCTTACTTCTTTCTTCTTTCTTTCTTACTTCTTTCTTACTTCTTTCTTACTTCTTTCTTACTTCTTTCTTACTTATTTCTAACTTCTTTTTTCTTCTTTCTTACTTCTTTCTTACTTCTTTCTTACTTCTTTCTTACTTCTTTCTTACTTGTTTCTTACTTCTTTATTCTTTCTTTCTTACTTCTTTCTTACTTCTTTCTTACTTCTTTCTTACTTCTTTCTTACTTCGTTCTTTCTTCTTTCTTACTTCTTTCTTTCTTCTTTCTTACTTCTTTCTTTCTTCTTTCTTACTCCCTTCTTACTTCTTTCTTCTTTCTTTCTTACTTCTTTCTTACATCTTTCTTACTTCTTTCTTACTTCTTTCTTTCTTCTTTCTTACTAATTTCTTTCTTCTTTCTTACTTCTTTCTTACTTCTTTCTTCATTCCTTCTTACTTCTTTCTTACTTCTTTCTTACTTCTTTCTTCTTTCTTCTTTCTTTCTTACTTCTTTCTTACTTCTTTCTTACTTCTTTCTTCTTTCTTTCTTACTTCTTTCATACTTCTTTCTTACTTCTTTCTTACTTCTTTCTTCTTTCTTTCTTACTTCTTTCTTACTTCTTTCTTCTTTCTTTCTTATTTCTTTCTTACTTCTTTCTTACTTCTTTCTTACTTCTTTCTTAATTCTTTCATACTTCTTTCTTACTTCTTTCTTACTTCTTTCTTCTTTCTTTCTTACTTCTTTCTTACTTCTTTCTTCTTTCTTTCTTATTTCTTTCTTACTTCTTTCTTACTTCTTTCTTACTTCTTTCTTAATTCTTTCTTACTTCTTTCTTACTTGTTTCTTACTTCTTTCTTCTTTCTTTCTTACTTCTTTCTTACTTCTTTCTTACTTCTTTCTTACTTCTTTCTTACTTCTTTTTTCTTTCTTTCTTACTTCTTTCTTACTTCTTTCTTACTTCTTTCTTCTTTCTTTCATACTTCTTTCATACTTCTTTCTTACTTCTTTCTTACTTCTTTAGTCTTTCTTTCTTACTTCTTTCTTACTTCTTTCTTTCTTAATTCTTTCTTACTTCTTTCGTACTTCTTTCTTACTTCTTTCTTACTTCTTTCTTACTTCTTTCTTCTTTCTTTCTTACCTCTTTCTTACTTCTTTCTTACTTCTTTCTTTCCTCTTTCTTACTTCTTTCTTTCTTCTTTCTTACTTCTTTCTTACTTCTTTCTTTCTTCTTTCTTACTTCTTTCTTTCTTTCTTTCTTTCTTCTTTCTTACTTCTTTCGTAATTCTTTCTTACTTCTTTCTTACTTCTTTCTTACTTCTTTCTTCTTTCTTTCTTACTTCTTTCTTACTTTTTTCGTAATTCTTTCTTACTTCTTTCTTACTTCTTTCTTACTTCTTTCTCCTTTCTTTCTTACTTCTTTCTTACTTCTTTCTTACTTCTTTCTTACTTCTTTCTTTCTTAATTCTTTCTTACTTCTTTCGTACTTCTTTCTTACTTCTTTCTTACTTCTTTCTTACTTCTTTCTTCTTTCTTTCTTACTTCTTTCTTACTTCTTTCTTACTTCTTTCTTACTTCTTTCTTTCTTCTTTCTTACTTCTTTCTTACTTCTTTCTTTCTTCTTTCTTACTTCTCTCTTACTTCTCTCTTACTTCTTTCTTACTTCTTTCTTCTTTCTTTCTTGCTTCTTTCTTTCTTCTTTCTTACTTCTTACTTTCTTCTTTCTTACTTCTTTCTAACTTCTTTTTCTACTTTCTTACTTCTTTCTTTCTTCTTTCATACTTATTTCTTTCTTACTTCTTTCTTACTTCTTTCTTACTTCTTTCTTTCTTCTTTCTTACTTCTTTCATACTTCTTTTTTACTTCTTTCTTACTTCTTTCTTACTTCTTTCTTACTTCTTTCTTACTTCTTTCTTACTTCTTTCTTACTTCTTTCTTACTTCTTTCTTCTTTTTTTATTACTTCTTTCTTACTTCTTTCTTACTTCTTTCTTCTTTCTTTCTTACTTCTTTCTTACTTCTTTCTTTCTTAATTCTTTCTTACTTCTTTCGTACTTCTTTCTTACTTCTTTCTTACTTCTTTCTTCTTTCTTACTTGTTTCTTTCCTCTTTCTTACTTCTTTCTTTCTTCTTTCTTACTTCTTTCTTACTTCTTTCTTTCTTCTTTCTTACTTCTCTCTTACTTCTCTCTTACTTCTTTCTTACTTCTTTCTTCTTTCTTTCTTGCTTCTTTCTTACTTCTTTCTTACTTGTTTCTTACTTCTTTCTTCTTTCTTTCTTACTTCTTTCTTACTTCTTTCTTACTTCTTTCTTACTTCTTTCTTACTTCGTTCTTTCTTCTTTCTTACTTCTTTCTTTCTTCTTTCTTACTTCTTTCTTTCTTCTTTCTTACTTCCTTCTTACTTCTTTCTTCTTTCTTTCTTACTTCTTTCTTACTTCTTTCTTACTTCTTTCTTACTTCTTTCTTTCTTCTTTCTTACTAATTTCTTTCTTCTTTCTTACTTCTTTCTTACTTCTTTCTTCATTCCTTCTTACTTCTTTCTTACTTCTTTCTTACTTCTTTCTTCTTTCTTCTTTCTTTCTTACTTCTTTCTTACTTCTTTCTTACTTCTTTCTTCTTTCTTTCTTACTTCTTTCATACTTCTTTCTTACTTCTTTCTTACTTCTTTCTTCTTTCTTTCTTACTTCTTTCTTACTTCTTTCTTCTTTCTTTCTTATTTCTTTCTTACTTCTTTCTTACTTCTTTCTTACTTCTTTCATACTTCTTTCTTACTTCTTTCTTACTTCTTTCTTCTTTCTTTCTTACTTCTTTCTTACTTCTTTCTTCTTTCTTTCTTATTTCTTTCTTACTTCTTTCTTACTTCTTTCTTACTTCTTTCTTACTTCTTTCTTACTTCTTTCTTACTTCTTTTTTCTTTCTTTCTTACTTCTTTCTTACTTCTTTCTTACTTCTTGCTTCTTTCTTTCTTACTTCTTTCATACTTCTTTCTTACTTCTTTCTTACTTCTTTATTCTTTCTTTCTTACTTCTTTCTTACTTCTTTCTTTCTTCTTTCTTACTTCTTTCTTTCTTTCTTTCTTTCTTCTTTCTTACTTCTTTCGTAATTCTTTCTTACTTCTTTCTTACTTCTTTCTTACTTCTTTCTTCTTTCTTTCTTACTTCTTTCTTACTTCTTTCTTACTTCTTTCTTTCTTCTTTCTTACTTCTTTCTTACTTCTTTCTTTCTTCTTTCTTACTTCTTTCTTCATTCCTTCTTACTTCTTTCTTACTTCTTTCTTTGTTCTTTCTTTCTTCTTTCTTTCTTCTTTCTTTCTTCTTTCTTACTTCTTTCATACTTCTTTTTTACTTCTTTCTTACTTCTTTCTTACTTCTTTCTTCCTTACTTCTTTCTTACTTCTTTCTTTCTTAATTCTTTCTTACTTCTTTCGTACTTCTTTCTTACTTCTTTCTTACTTCTTTCTTCTTTCTTACTTGTTTCTTTCCTCTTTCTTACTTCTTTCTTTCTTCTTTCTTACTTCTTTCTTACTTCTTTCTTTCTTCTTTCTTACTTCTCTCTTACTTCTCTCTTACTTCTTTCTTACTTCTTTCTTCTTTCTTTCTTGCTTCTTTCTTTCTTCTTTCTTACTTCTTTCTTTCTTCTTTCTTACTTCTTTCTAACTTCTTTTTTCTACTTTCTTACTTCTTTCTTACTTCTTTCTTACTTCTTTCTTTCTTACTTCTTTCTTACTCCTTTCTTTCTTCTTTCTTACTTCTTTCTTCATTCCTTCTTACTTCTTTCTTACTTCTTTCTTACTTCTTTCTTCTTTCTTCTTTCTTTCTTACTTCTTTCTTACTTCTTTCTTACTTCTTTCTTACTTCTTTCATACTTTTTCTTACTTCTTTCTTACTTCTTTCTTCTTTCTTTCTTACTTCTTTCTTACTTCTTTATTACTTCTTTCTTACTTCTTTCTTTCTTCTTTCTTACTTCTTTCTTTCTTCTTTCTTACTTCTTTTTTACTTCTTTCTTCATTCTTTCTTACTTCTTTCTTACTTCTTTCTTTCTTCTTTCTTACTTCTTTCTTTCTTTCTTTCTTACTTCTTTCTTACTTCTTTCTTCATTCATTTTTACTTCTCTCTTACTTCTTTCTTACATCTTTCTTACTTCTTTCTTACTTCTCTCTCACTTCTTTATTACTTCTTTCTTCTTTATTTCTTTCTTCTTTCTTTCTTCTTTCTTACTTCTTTCTTACTTCTTACTTACTTCTTTCTAACTTCTTTTTTCTACTTTCTTACTTCTTTCTTACTTCTTTCTTTCTTACTTCTTTCTTACTTCTTTCTTTCTTCTTTCTTACTTCTTTCTTCATTCCTTCTTACTTCTTTCTTACTTCTTTCTTACTTCTTTCTTCTTTCTTCTTTCTTTCTTACTTCTTTCTTACTTCTTTCTTACTTCTTTCTTACTTATTTCTTACTTCTTTCTTTCTTCTTTCTTACTTCTTTCATACTTCTTTCTTACTTCTTTCTTTCTTCTTTCTTACTTCTTTCTTCATTCCTTCTTACTTCTTTCTTACTTCTTTCTTACTTCTTTCTTCTTTCTTTCTTACTTCTTTCTTACTTCTTTCTTACTTCTTTCTTATTTATTTCTTACTTCTTTCTTTCTTCTTTCTTACTTCTTTCATACTTCTTTCTTACTTCTTTCTTACTTCTTTCTTCTTTCTTTCTTACTTCTTTCTTACTTCTTTCTTACTTCTTTCTTCTTTCTTTCTTACTTCTTTCTTCTTTCTTTCTTTCTCCTTTCTTACTTCTTTCTTACTTCTTTCTTACTTCTTTCTTTCTTCTTTCTTACTTCTTTCTTTCTTCTTTCTTACTTCTTTCTTTCTTCTTTCTTACTTCTTTCTTTCTTCTTTCTTACTTCTTTCTTCTTTCTTTCTTACTTCTTTCATACTTCTTTCTTACTTCTTTCTTACTTCTTTATTCTTTCTTTCTTACTTCTTTCTTACTTCTTTCTTTCTTAATTCTTTCTTACTTCTTTCGTACTTCTTTCTTACTTCTTTCTTACTTCTTTCTTACTTCTTTCTTACTTCTTTCTTTCCTCTTTCTTACTTCTTTCTTTCTTCTTTCTTACTTCTTTCTTACTTCTTTCTTTCTTCTTTCTTACTTCTTTCTTTCTTTCTTTCTTTCTTCTTTCTTACTTCTTTCGTAATTCTTTCTTACTTCTTTCTTACTTCTTTCTTACTTCTTTCTTCTTTCTTTCTTACTTCTTTCTTACTTCTTTCTTACTTCTTTCTTACTTCTTTCTTTCTTCTTTCTTAAAACTTTCTTTCTTCTTTCTTACTTCTTTCTTACTTCTTTCTTCTTTCTTTCTTACTTCTTTCTTACTTTTTAATACTTCTTTATTACTTCTTTCTTACTTCTTTCTTACTTCTTTCTTTCTTCTTTCTTACTTCTTTCTTCATTCCTTCTTACTTCTTTCTTACTTCTTTCTTTCTTCTTTCTTTCTTCTTTCTTTCTTCTTTCTTTCTTCTTTCTTCTTTCATTCTTATTTCTTTCTTACTTCTTTCTTACTTCTTTCTTACTTCTTTATTTCTTCTTTCTTACTTCTTTCATACTTCTTTTTACTTCTTTCTTACTTCTTTCTTACTTCTTTCTTACTTCTTTCTTACTTCTTTCTAACTTCTTTTTTCTTCTTTCTTACTTCTTTCTTACTTCTTTCTTACTTCTTTCTTACTTCTTTCTTCTTTCTTTCTTACTTCTTTCTTACTTCTTTCTTACTTCTTTCTTACTTCTTTCGTACTTCTTTCTTACTTCTTTCTTACTTCTTTCTTCTTTCTTACTTGTTTCTTTCCTCTTTCTTACTTCTTTCTTTCTTCTTTCTTACTTCTTTCTTACTTCTTTCTTTCTACTTTCTTACTTCTCTCTTACTTCTCTCTTACTTCTTTCTTACTTCTTTCTTCTTTCTTTCTTGCTTCTTTCTTTATTCTTTCTTACTTCTTTCTTTCCTCTTTCTTACTTCTTTCTAACTTCTTTTTTCTACTTTCTTACTTCTTTCTTACTTCTTTCTTACTTCTTTCTTTCTTACTTCTTTCTTACTTCTTTCTTTCTTCTTTCTTACTTCTTTCTTCATTCCTTCTTACTTCTTTCTTACTTCTTTCTTACTTCTTTCTTCTTTCTTCTTTCTTTCTTACTTCTTTCTTACTTCTTTCTTACTTCTTTCTTACTTCTTTCTTTCTTCTTTCATACTTTTTCTTACTTCTTTCTTACTTCTTTCTTCTTTCTTTCTTACTTCTTTCTTACTTCTTTATTACTTCTTTCTTACTTCTTTCTTTCTTCTTTCTTACTTCTTTCTTTCTTCTTTCTTACTTCTTTTTTACTTCTTTCTTCATTCTTTCTTACTTCTTTCTTACTTCTTTCTTTCTTCTTTCTTACTTCTTTCTTTCTTTCTTTCTTACTTCTTTCTTACTTCTTTCTTCATTCATTTTTACTTCTCTCTTACTTCTTTCTTACATCTTTCTTACTTCTTTCTTACTTCTCTCTTACTTCTTTCTTACTTCTTTCTTCTTTATTTCTTTCTTCTTTCTTTCTTCTTTCTTACTTCTTTCTTACTTCTTCCTTACTTCTTTCTATCTTCTTTTTTCTACTTTCTTACTTCTTTCTTACTTCTTTCTTTCTTACTTCTTTCTTACTTCTTTCTTTCTTCTTTCTTACTTCTTTCTTCATTCCTTCTTACTTCTTTCTTACTTCTTTCTTACTTCTTTCTTCTTTCTTCTTTCTTTCTTACTTCTTTCTTACTTCTTTCTTACTTCTTTCTTACTTATTTCTTACTTCTTTCTTTCTTCTGTCTTACTTCTTTCATACTTCTTTCTTACTTCTTTCTTTCTTCTTTCTTACTTCTTTCTTCATTCCTTCTTCTTTCTTACTTCTTTCTTACTTCTTTCTTCTTTCTTTCTTACTTCTTTCTTACTTCTTTCTTACTTCTTTCTTATTTATTTCTTACTTCTTTCTTTCTTCTTTCTTACTTCTTTCATACTTCTTTCTTACTTCTTTCTTACTTCTTTCTTCTTTCTTTCTTACTTCTTTCTTACTTCTTTCTTACTTCTTTCTTCTTTCTTTCTTACTTCTTTCTTCTTTCTTTCTTACTCCTTTCTTACTTCTTTCTTCTTTCTTACTTCTTTCTTTCTTCTTTCTTACTTCTTTCTTTCTTCTTTCTTTCTTCTTTCTTTCTTCTTTCTTACTTCTTTCTTTCTTCTTTCTTACTTCTTTCTTTCTTTCTTTCTTTCTTCTTTCTTACTTCTTTCGTAATTCTTTCTTACTTCTTTCTTACTTCTTTCTTACTTCTTTCTTCTTTCTTTCTTACTTCTTTCTTACTTCTTTCTTACTTCTTTCTTACTTCTTTCTTTCTTCTTTCTTAAAACTTTCTTTCTTCTTTCTTACTTCTTTCTTACTTCTTTCTTCTTTCTTTCTTACTTCTTTCTTACTTTTTAATACTTCTTTATTACTTCTTTCTTACTTCTTTCTTACTTCTTTCTTTCTTCTTTCTTACTTCTTTCTTCATTCCTTCTTACTTCTTTCTTACTTCTTTCTTTCTTCTTTCTTTCTTCTTTCTTTCTTCTTTCTTTCTTCTTTCTTCTTTCATTCTTATTTCTTTCTTACTTCTTTCTTACTTCTTTCTTACTTCTTTATTTCTTCTTTCTTACTTCTTTCATACTTCTTTTTACTTCTTTCTTACTTCTTTCTTACTTCTTTCTTACTTCTTTCTTACTTCTTTCTAACTTCTTTTTCTTCTTTCTTACTTCTTTCTTACTTCTTTCTTACTTCTTTCTTACTTCTTTCTTCTTTCTTTCTTACTTCTTTCTTACTTCTTTCTTACTTCTTTCTTACTTCTTTCTTACTTCTTTCTTACTTCTTTCTTACTTCTTTCTTCTTTTTTTATTACTTCTTTCTTACTTCTTTCTTACTTCTTTCTTCTTTCTTTCTTACTTCTTTCTTACTTCTTTCTTTCTTAATTCTTTCTTACTTCTTTCGTACTTCTTTCTTACTTCTTTCTTACTTCTTTCTTCTTTCTTACTTGTTTCTTTCCTCTTTCTTACTTCTTTCTTTCTTCTTTCTTACTTCTTTCTTACTTCTTTCTTTCTTCTTTCTTACTTCTCTCTTACTTCTCTCTTACTTCTTTCTTACTTCTTTCTTCTTTCTTTCTTGCTTCTTTCTTTCTTCTTTCTTACTTCTTTCTTTCCTCTTTCTTACTTCTTTCTAACTTCTTTTTTCTACTTTCTTACTTCTTTCTTACTTCTTTCTTACTTCTTTCTTTCTTACTTCTTTCTTACTTCTTTCTTTCTTCTTTCTTACTTCTTTCTTCATTCCTTCTTACTTCTTTCTTACTTCTTTCTTACTTCTTTCTTCTTTCTTCTTTCTTTCTTACTTCTTTCTTACTTCTTTCTTACTTCTTTCTTTCTTCTTTCATACTTTTTCTTACTTCTTTCTTACTTCTTTCTTCTTTCTTTCTTACTTCTTTCTTACTTCTTTATTACTTCTTTCTTACTTCTTTCTTTCTTCTTTCTTACTTCTTTCTTTCTTCTTTCTTACTTCTTTTTTACTTCTTTCTTCATTCTTTCTTACTTCTTTCTTACTTCTTTCTTTCTTCTTTCTTACTTCTTTCTTTCTTTCTTTCTTACTTCTTTCTTACTTCTTTCTTCATTCATTTTTACTTCTCTCTTACTTCTTTCTTACATCTTTCTTACTTCTTTCTTACTTCTCTCTTACTTCTTTCTTACTTCTTTCTTCTTTATTTCTTTCTTCTTTCTTTCTTCTTTCTTACTTCTTTCTTACTTCTTCCTTACTTCTTTCTATCTTCTTTTTCTACTTTCTTACTTCTTTCTTACTTCTTTCTTTCTTACTTCTTTCTTACTTCTTTCTTTCTTCTTTCTTACTTCTTTCTTCATTCCTTCTTACTTCTTTCTTACTACTTTCTTACTTCTTTCTTCTTTCTTCTTTCTTTCTTACTTCTTTCTTACTTCTTTCTTACTTCTTTCTTACTTATTTCTTACTTCTTTCTTTCTTCTTTCTTACTTCTTTCATACTTCTTTCTTACTTCTTTCTTTCTTCTTTCTTACTTCTTTCTTCATTCCTTCTTACTTCTTTCTTACTTCTTTCTTACTTCTTTCTTCTTTCTTTCTTACTTCTTTCTTACTTCTTTCTTACTTCTTTCTTACTTCTTTCTTATTTATTTCTTACTTCTTTCTTTCTTCTTTCTTACTTCTTTCATACTTCTTTCTTACTTCTTTCTTACTTCTTTCTTCTTTCTTTCTTACTTCTTTCTTACTTCTTTCTTACTTCTTTCTTCTTTCTTTCTTACTTCTTTCTTCTTTCTTTCTTACTCCTTTCTTACTTCTTTCTTACTTCTTTCTTACTTCTTTCTTTCTTTTTTCTTACTTCTTTCTTTCTTCTTTCTTTCTTCTTTCTTTCTTCTTTCTTACTTCTTTCTTTCTTCTTTCTTACATCTTTCTTCTTTCTTTCTTACTTCTTTCATACTTCTTTCTTACTTCTTTCTTACTTCTTTATTCTTTTTTCTTACTTCTTTCTTACTTCTTTCTTTCTTAATTCTTTCTTACTTCTTTCGTACTTCTTTCTTACTTCTTTCTTACTTCTTTCTTACTTCTTTCTTACTTCTTTCTTTCCTCTTTCTTACTTCTTTCTTTCTTCTTTCTTACTTCTTTCTTACTTCTTTCTTTCTTCTTTCTTACTTCTTTCTTTCTTTCTTTCTTTCTTCTTTCTTACTTCTTTCGTAATTCTTTCTTACTTCTTTCTTACTTCTTTCTTACATCTTTCTTCTTTCTTTCTTACTTCTTTCTTACTTCTTTCTTACTTCTTTCTTACTTCTTTCTTTCTTCTTTCTTAAAACTTTCTTTCTTCTTTCTTACTTCTTTCTTACTTCTTTCTTCTTTCTTTCTTACTTCTTTCTTACTTTTTAATACTTCTTTATTACTTCTTTCTTACTTCTTTCTTACTTCTTTCTTTCTTCTTTCTTACTTCTTTCTTCATTCCTTCTTACTTCTTTCTTACTTCTTTCTTTCTTCTTTCTTTCTTCTTTCTTTCTTCTTTCTTTCTTCTTTCTTCTTTCATTCTTATTTCTTTCTTACTTCTTTCTTACTTCTTTCTTACTTCTTTATTTCTTCTTTCTTACTTCTTTCATACTTCTTTTTTACTTCTTTCTTACTTCTTTCTTACTTCTTTCTTACTTCTTTCTTACTTCTTTCTAACTTCTTTTTTCTTCTTTCTTACTTCTTTCTTACTTCTTTCTTACTTCTTTCTTACTTCTTTCTTCTTTCTTTCTTACTTCTTTCTTACTTCTTTCTTACTTCTTTCTTACTTCTTTCTTACTTCTTTCTTACTTCTTTCTTACTTCTTTCTTCTTTTTTTATTACTTCTTTCTTACTTCTTTCTTACTTCTTTCTTCTTTCTTTCTTACTTCTTTCTTACTTCTTTCTTTCTTAATTCTTTCTTACTTCTTTCGTACTTCTTTCTTACTTCTTTCTTACTTCTTTCTTCTTTCTTACTTGTTTCTTTCCTCTTTCTTACTTCTTTCTTTCTTCTTTCTTACTTCTTTCTTACTTCTTTCTTTCTTCTTTCTTACTTCTCTCTTACTTCTCTCTTACTTCTTTCTTACTTCTTTCTTCTTTCTTTCTTGCTTCTTTCTTTCTTCTTTCTTACTTCTTTCTTCCTCTTTCTTACTTCTTTCTAACTTCTTTTTTCTACTTTCTTACTTCTTTCTTACTTCTTTCTTACTTCTTTCTTTCTTACTTCTTTCTTACTTCTTTCTTTCTTCTTTCTTACTTCTTTCTTCATTCCTTCTTACTTCTTTCTTACTTCTTTCTTACTTCTTTCTTCTTTCTTCTTTCTTTCTTACTTCTTTCTTACTTCTTTCTTACTTCTTTCTTTCTTCTTTCATACTTTTTCTTACTTCTTTCTTACTTCTTTCTTCTTTCTTTCTTACTTCTTTCTTACTTCTTTATTACTTCTTTCTTACTTCTTTCTTTCTTCTTTCTTACTTCTTTCTTTCTTCTTTCTTACTTCTTTTTTACTTCTTTCTTCATTCTTTCTTACTTCTTTCTTACTTCTTTCTTTCTTCTTTCTTACTTCTTTCTTTCTTTCTTTCTTACTTCTTTCTTACTTCTTTCTTCATTCATTTTTACTTCTCTCTTACTTCTTTCTTACATCTTTCTTACTTCTTTCTTACTTCTCTCTTACTTCTTTCTTACTTCTTTCTTCTTTATTTCTTTCTTCTTTCTTTCTTCTTTCTTACTTCTTTCTTACTTCTTCCTTACTTCTTTCTATCTTCTTTTTTCTACTTTCTTACTTCTTTCTTACTTCTTTCTTTCTTACTTCTTTCTTACTTCTTTCTTTCTTCTTTCTTACTTCTTTCTTCATTCCTTCTTACTTCTTTCTTACTACTTTCTTACTTCTTTCTTCTTTCTTCTTTCTTTCTTACTTCTTTCTTACTTCTTTCTTACTTCTTTCTTACTTATTTCTTACTTCTTTCTTTCTTCTTTCTTACTTCTTTCATACTTCTTTCTTACTTCTTTCTTTCTTCTTTCTTACTTCTTTCTTCATTCCTTCTTACTTCTTTCTTACTTCTTTCTTACTTCTTTCTTCTTTCTTTCTTACTTCTTTCTTACTTCTTTCTTACTTCTTTCTTATTTATTTCTTACTTCTTTCTTTCTTCTTTCTTACTTCTTTCATACTTCTTTCTTACTTCTTTCTTACTTCTTTCTTCTTTCTTTCTTACTTCTTTCTTACTTCTTTCTTACTTCTTTCTTCTTTCTTTCTTACTTCTTTCTTCTTTCTTTCTTACTCCTTTCTTACTTCTTTCTTACTTCTTTCTTACTTCTTTCTTTCTTTTTTCTTACTTCTTTCTTTCTTCTTTCTTTCTTCTTTCTTTCTTCTTTCTTACTTCTTTCTTTCTTCTTTCTTACATCTTTCTTCTTTCTTTCTTACTTCTTTCATACTTCTTTCTTACTTCTTTCTTACTTCTTTATTCTTTCTTTCTTACTTCTTTCTTACTTCTTTCTTTCTTAATTCTTTCTTACTTCTTTCGTACTTCTTTCTTACTTCTTTCTTACTTCTTTCTTACTTCTTTCTTACTTCTTTCTTTCCTCTTTCTTACTTCTTTCTTTCTTCTTTCTTACTTCTTTCTTACTTCTTTCTTTCTTCTTTCTTACTTCTTTCTTTCTTTCTTTCTTTCTTCTTTCTTACTTCTTTCGTAATTCTTTCTTACTTCTTTCTTACTTCTTTCTTACATCTTTCTTCTTTCTTTCTTACTTCTTTCTTACTTCTTTCTTACTTCTTTCTTACTTCTTTCTTTCTTCTTTCTTAAAACTTTCTTTCTTCTTTCTTACTTCTTTCTTACTTCTTTCTTCTTTCTTTCTTACTTCTTTCTTACTTTTTAATACTTCTTTATTACTTCTTTCTTACTTCTTTCTTACTTCTTTCTTTCTTCTTTCTTACTTCTTTCTTCATTCCTTCTTACTTCTTTCTTACTTCTTTCTTTCTTCTTTCTTTCTTCTTTCTTTCTTCTTTCTTTCTTCTTTCTTCTTTCATTCTTATTTCTTTCTTACTTCTTTCTTACTTCTTTCTTACTTCTTTATTTCTTCTTTCTTACTTCTTTCATACTTCTTTTTTACTTCTTTCTTACTTCTTTCTTACTTCTTTCTTACTTCTTTCTTACTTCTTTCTAACTTCTTTTTTCTTCTTTCTTACTTCTTTCTTACTTCTTTCTTACTTCTTTCTTACTTCTTTCTTCTTTCTTTCTTACTTCTTTCTTACTTCTTTCTTACTTCTTTCTTACTTCTTTCTTACTTCTTTCTTACTTCTTTCTTACTTCTTTCTTCTTTTTTTATTACTTCTTTCTTACTTCTTTCTTACTTCTTTCTTCTTTCTTTCTTACTTCTTTCTTACTTCTTTCTTTCTTAATTCTTTCTTACTTCTTTCGTACTTCTTTCTTACTTCTTTCTTACTTCTTTCTTCTTTCTTACTTGTTTCTTTCCTCTTTCTTACTTCTTTCTTTCTTCTTTCTTACTTCTTTCTTACTTCTTTCTTTCTTCTTTCTTACTTCTCTCTTACTTCTCTCTTACTTCTTTCTTACTTCTTTCTTCTTTCTTTCTTGCTTCTTTCTTTCTTCTTTCTTACTTCTTTCTTTCCTCTTTCTTACTTCTTTCTAACTTCTTTTTTCTACTTTCTTACTTCTTTCTTACTTCTTTCTTACTTCTTTCTTTCTTACTTCTTTCTTACTTCTTTCTTTCTTCTTTCTTACTTCTTTCTTCATTCCTTCTTACTTCTTTCTTACTTCTTTCTTACTTCTTTCTTCTTTCTTCTTTCTTTCTTACTTCTTTCTTACTTCTTTCTTACTTCTTTCTTTCTTCTTTCATACTTTTTCTTACTTCTTTCTTACTTCTTTCTTCTTTCTTTCTTACTTCTTTCTTACTTCTTTATTACTTCTTTCTATCTTCTTTTTTCTACTTTCTTACTTCTTTCTTTCTTCTTTCTTACTTCTTTTTTACTTCTTTCTTCATTCTTTCTTACTTCTTTCTTACTTCTTTCTTTCTTCTTTCTTACTTCTTTCTTTCTTTCTTTCTTACTTCTTTCTTACTTCTTTCTTCATTCATTTTTACTTCTCTCTTACTTCTTTCTTACATCTTTCTTACTTCTTTCTTACTTCTCTCTTACTTCTTTCTTACTTCTTTCTTCTTTATTTCTTTCTTCTTTCTTTCTTCTTTCTTACTTCTTTCTTACTTCTTCCTTACTTCTTTCTATCTTCTTTTTTCTACTTTCTTACTTCTTTCTTACTTCTTTCTTTCTTACTTCTTTCTTACTTCTTTCTTTCTTCTTTCTTACTTCTTTCTTCATTCCTTCTTACTTCTTTCTTACTTCTTTCTTCTTTCTTCTTTCTTTCTTACTTCTTTCTTACTTCTTTCTTACTTCTTTCTTACTTATTTCTTACTTCTTTCTTTCTTCTTTCTTACTTCTTTCATACTTCTTTCTTACTTCTTTCTTTCTTCTTTCTTACTTCTTTCTTCATTCCTTCTTACTTCTTTCTTACTTCTTTCTTACTTCTTTCTTCTTTCTTTCTTACTTCTTTCTTACTTCTTTCTTACTTCTTTCTTATTTATTTCTTACTTCTTTCTTTCTTCTTTCTTACTTCTTTCATACTTCTTTCTTACTTCTTTCTTACTTCTTTCTTCTTTCTTTCTTACTTCTTTCTTACTTCTTTCTTACTTCTTTCTTCTTTCTTTCTTACTTCTTTCTTCTTTCTTTCTTACTCCTTTCTTACTTCTTTCTTACTTCTTTCTTACTTCTTTCTTTCTTCTTTCTTACTTCTTTCTTTCTTCTTTCTTTCTTCTTTCTTTCTTCTTTCTTACTTCTTTCTTTCTTCTTTCTTACTTCTTTCTTCTTTCTTTCTTACTTCTTTCATACTTCTTTCTTACTTCTTTCTTACTTCTTTATTCTTTCTTTCTTACTTCTTTCTTACTTCTTTCTTTCTTAATTCTTTCTTACTTCTTTCGTACTTCTTTCTTACTTCTTTCTTACTTCTTTCTTACTTCTTTCTTACTTCTTTCTTTCCTCTTTCTTACTTCTTTCTTTCTTCTTTCTTACTTCTTTCTTACTTCTTTCTTTCTTCTTTCTTACTTCTTTCTTTCTTTCTTTCTTTCTTCTTTCTTACTTCTTTCGTAATTCTTTCTTACTTCTTTCTTACTTCTTTCTTACTTCTTTCTTCTTTCTTTCTTACTTCTTTCTTACTTCTTTCTTACTTCTTTCTTACTTCTTTCTTTCTTCTTTCTTAAAACTTTCTTTCTTCTTTCTTACTTCTTTCTTACTTCTTTCTTCTTTCTTTCTTACTTCTTTCTTACTTTTTAATACTTCTTTATTACTTCTTTCTTACTTCTTTCTTACTTCTTTCTTTCTTCTTTCTTACTTCTTTCTTCATTCCTTCTTACTTCTTTCTTACTTCTTTCTTTCTTCTTTCTTTCTTCTTTCTTTCTTCTTTCTTTCTTCTTTCTTCTTTCATTCTTATTTCTTTCTTACTTCTTTCTTACTTCTTTCTTACTTCTTTCTTTCTTCTTTCTTACTTCTTTCATACTTCTTTTTTACTTCTTTCTTACTTCTTTCTTACTTCTTTCTTACTTCTTTCTAACTTCTTTTTTCTTCTTTCTTACTTCTTTCTTACTTCTTTCTTACTTCTTTCTTACTTCTTTCTTCTTTCTTTCTTACTTCTTTCTTACTTCTTTCTTACTTCTTTCTTACTTCTTTCTTACTTCTTTCTTACTTCTTTCTTACTTCTTTCTTCTTTTTTATTACTTCTTTCTTACTTCTTTCTTACTTCTTTCTTCTTTCTTTCTTACTTCTTTCTTACTTCTTTCTTTCTTAATTCTTTCTTACTTCTTTCGTACTTCTTTCTTACTTCTTTCTTACTTCTTTCTTCTTTCTTACTTGTTTCTTTCCTCTTTCTTACTTCTTTCTTTCTTCTTTCTTACTTCTTTCTTACTTCTTTCTTTCTTCTTTCTTACTTCTCTCTTACTTCTCTCTTACTTCTTTCTTACTTCTTTCTTCTTTCTTTCTTGCTTCTTTCTTTCTTCTTTCTTACTTCTTTCTTTCCTCTTTCTTACTTCTTTCTAACTTCTTTTTTCTACTTTCTTACTTCTTTCTTACTTCTTTCTTACTTCTTTCTTTCTTACTTCTTTCTTACTTCTTTCTTTCTTCTTTCTTACTTCTTTCTTCATTCCTTCTTACTTCTTTCTTACTTCTTTCTTACTTCTTTCTTCTTTCTTCTTTCTTTCTTACTTCTTTCTTACTTCTTTCTTACTTCTTTCTTTCTTCTTTCATACTTTTTCTTACTTCTTTCTTACTTCTTTCTTCTTTCTTTCTTACTTCTTTCTTACTTCTTTATTACTTCTTTCTTACTTCTTTCTTTCTTCTTTCTTACTTCTTTCTTTCTTCTTTCTTACTTCTTTTTTACTTCTTTCTTCATTCTTTCTTACTTCTTTCTTACTTCTTTCTTTCTTCTTTCTTACTTCTTTCTTTCTTTCTTTCTTACTTCTTTCTTACTTCTTTCTTCATTCATTTTTACTTCTCTCTTACTTCTTTCTTACATCTTTCTTACTTCTTTCTTACTTCTCTCTTACTTCTTTCTTACTTCTTTCTTCTTTATTTCTTTCTTCTTTCTTTCTTCTTTCTTACTTCTTTCTTACTTCTTCCTTACTTCTTTCTATCTTCTTTTTTCTACTTTCTTACTTCTTTCTTACTTCTTTCTTTCTTACTTCTTTCTTACTTCTTTCTTTCTTCTTTCTTACTTCTTTCTTCATTCCTTCTTACTTCTTTCTTACTTCTTTCTTACTTCTTTCTTCTTTCTTCTTTCTTTCTTACTTCTTTCTTACTTCTTTCTTACTTCTTTCTTACTTATTTCTTACTTCTTTCTTTCTTCTTTCTTACTTCTTTCATACTTCTTTCTTACTTCTTTCTTTCTTCTTTCTTACTTCTTTCTTCATTCCTTCTTACTTCTTTCTTACTTCTTTCTTACTTCTTTCTTCTTTCTTTCTTTCTTCTTTCTTACTTCTTTCTTACTTCTTTCTTACTTATTTCTTACTTCTTTCTTTCTTCTTTCTTACTTCTTTCATACTTCTTTCTTACTTCTTTCTTACTTCTTTCTTCTTTCTTTCTTACTTCTTTCTTACTTCTTTCTTACTTCTTTCTTCTTTCTTTCTTACTTCTTTCTTATTTCTTTCTTACTCCTTTCTTACTTCTTTCTTACTTCTTTCTTACTTCTTTCTTTCTTCTTTCTTACTTCTTTCTTTCTTCTTTCTTACTTCTTTCTTTCTTCTTTCTTACTTCTTTCTTTCTTCTTTCTTACTTCTTTCTTACTTCTTTCTTTCTTCTTTCTTACTTCTTTCTTACTTCTTTCTTTCTTACTTCTTTCTTACTTCTTTCGTAATTCTTTCTTACTTCTTTCTTACTTCTTTATTACTTCTTTCTTCTTTCTTTCTTACTTCTTTATTACTTCTTTATTACTTCTTTCTTACTTCTTTCTTACTTCTTTCTTACTTCTTTCTTACTTCTTTCTTACTTCTTTCTTCATTCCTTCTTACTTCTTTCTTACTTCTTTCTTACTTCTTTCTTACTTCTTCTTTCATACTTCTTTCTTACTTCTTTCTTACTTCTTTCTTCTTTCTTTCTTACTTCTTTCTTACTTCTTTCTTACTTCTTTCTTACTTCTTTCTTACTTCTTTCTTACTTGTTTCTTACTTCTTTCTTCTTTCTTTCTTACTTCTTTCTTACTTCTTTCTTACTTCTTTCTTACTTTTTTCTTACTTCGTTCTTTCTTCTTTCTTACTTCTTTCTTTCTTCTTTCTTACTTCTTTCTTTCTTCTTTCTTACTTCTTTCGTACTTCTTTCTTCTTTCTTTCTTACTTCTTTCTTACTTCTTTCTTACTTCTTTCTTACTTCTTTCTTTCTTCTTTCTTACTAATTTCTTTCTTCTTTCTTACTTCTTTCTTACTTCTTTCTTCATTCCTTCTTACTTCTTTCTTACTTCTTTCTTACTTCTTTCTTCTTTCTTCTTTCTTTCTTACTTCTTTCTTACTTCTTTCTTACTTCTTTCTTCTTTCTTTCTTACTTCTTTCATACTTCTTTCTTACTTCTTTCTTACTTCTTTCTTCTTTCTTTCTTACTTCTTTCTTACTTCTTTTTTCTTTCTTTCTTACTTCTTTCTTACTTCTTTCTTACTTCTTTCTTCTTTCTTTCTTACTTCTTTCATACTTCTTTCTTACTTCTTTCTTACTTCTTTCTTCTTTCTTTCTTACTTCTTTCTTACTTCTTTCTTTCTTAATTCTTTCTTACTTCTTTCGTACTTCTTTCTTACTTCTTTCTTACTTCTTTCTTACTTCTTTCTTCTTTCTTTCTTACTTCTTTCTTACTTCTTTCTTACTTCTTTCTTTCCTCTTTCTTACTTCTTTCTTTCTTCTTTCTTACTTCTTTCTTACTTCTTTCTTTCTTCTTTCTTACTTCTTTCTTTCTTTCTTTCTTTCTTCTTTCTTACTTCTTTCGTAATTCTTTCTTACTTCTTTCTTACTTCTTTTTTACTTCTTTCTTCTTTCTTTCTTACTTCTTTCTTACTTCTTTCTTACTTCTTTCTTACTTCTTTCTTTCTTCTTTCTTAAAACTTTCTTTCTTCTTTCTTACTTCTTTCTTACTTCTTTCTTCTTTCTTTCTTACTTCTTTCTTACTTTTTAATACTTCTTTATTACTTCTTTCTTACTTCTTTCTTACTTCTTTCTTTCTTCTTTCTTACTTCTTTCTTCATTCCTTCTTACTTCTTCCTTACTTCTTTCTTTCTTCTTTCTTTCTTCTTTCTTTCTTCTTTCTTTCGTCTTTCTTCTTTCTTTCTTATTTCTTTCTTACTTCTTTCTTACTTCTTTCTTACTTCTTTCTTTCTTCTTTCTTACTTCTTTCATACTTCTTTTTTACTTCTTTCTTACTTCTTTCTTACTTCTTTCTTACTTCTTTCTAACTTCTTTTTTCTTCTTTCTTACTTCTTTCTTACTTCTTTCTTACTTCTTTCTTACTTCTTTCTTCTTTCTTTCTTACTTCTTTCTTACTTCTTTCTTACTTCTTTCTTACTTCTTTCTTACTTCTTTCTTACTTATTTCTTCTTTTTTTATTACTTCTTTCTTACTTCTTTCTTACTTCTTTATTCTTTCTTTCTTACTTCTTTCTTACTTCTTTCTTTCTTAATTCTTTCTTACTTCTTTCTTACTTCTTTCTTACTTCTTTCTTACTTCTTTCTTTCTTCTTTCTTAAAACTTTCTTTCTTCTTTCTTACTTCTTTCTTACTTCTTTCTTACTTCTTTCTTACTTCGTTCTTTCTTCTTTCTTACTTCTTTCTTTCTTCTTTCTTACTTCTTTCTTTCTTCTTTCTTACTTCTTTCTTACTTCTTTCTTCTTTCTTTCTTACTTCTTTCTTACTTCTTTCTTACTTCTTTCTTACTTCTTTCTTTCTTCTTTCTTACTAATTTCTTTCTTCTTTCTTACTTCTTTCTTACTTCTTTCTTACTTCTTTCTTCTTTCTTTCTTACTTCTTTCATACTTCTTTCTTACTTCTTTCTTACTTCTTTCTTCTTTCTTTCTTACTTCTTTCTTACTTCTTTCTTCTTTCTTTCTTATTTCTTTCTTACTTCTTTCTTACTTCTTTCTTACTTCTTTCTTAATTCTTTCATACTTCTTTCTTACTTCTTTCTTACTTCTTTCTTCTTTCTTTCTTACTTCTTTCTTACTTCTTTCTTCTTTCTTTCTTATTTCTTTCTTACTTCTTTCTTACTTCTTTCTTACTTCTTTCTTAATTCTTTCTTACTTCTTTCTTACTTCTTTCTTCTTTCTTTCTTACTTCTTTCTTACTTCTTTCTTACTTCTTTCTTACTTCTTTTTTCTTTCTTTCTTACTTCTTTCTTACTTCTTTCTTACTTCTTTCTTACTTCTTTCTTACTTCGTTATTTCTTCTTTCTTACTTCTTTCTTCATTCCTTCTTAATTCTTTATTACTTCTTTCTTTCTTCTTTCTTACTTCTTTCCTACTTCTTTCTTTCTTCTTTCTTCTTTCTTTCTTACTTCTTTCTTACTTCTTTCTTCTTTCTTTCTTATTTCCTTCTTACTTCTTTCTTACTTCTTTCTTTCTTCTTTCTTACTTCTTTCTTTCTTCTTTCTTACATCTTTCTTCTTTCTTTCTTACTTCTTTCATACTTCTTTCTTACTTCTTTCTTACTTCTTTATTCTTTCTTTCTTACTTCTTTCTTACTTCTTTCTTTCTTAATTCTTTCTTACTTCTTTCGTACTTCTTTCTTACTTCTTTCTTACTTCTTTCTTACTTCTTTCTTACTTCTTTCTTTCCTCTTTCTTACTTCTTTCTTTCTTCTTTCTTACTTCTTTCTTACTTCTTTCTTTCTTCTTTCTTACTTCTTTCTTTCTTTCTTTCTTTCTTCTTTCTTACTTCTTTCGTAATTCTTTCTTACTTCTTTCTTACTTCTTTCTTACATCTTTCTTCTTTCTTTCTTACTTCTTTCTTACTTCTTTCTTACTTCTTTCTTACTTCTTTCTTTCTTCTTTCTTAAAACTTTCTTTCTTCTTTCTTACTTCTTTCTTACTTCTTTCTTCTTTCTTTCTTACTTCTTTCTTACTTTTTAATACTTCTTTATTACTTCTTTCTTACTTCTTTCTTACTTCTTTCTTTCTTCTTTCTTACTTCTTTCTTCATTCCTTCTTACTTCTTTCTTACTTCTTTCTTTCTTCTTTCTTTCTTCTTTCTTTCTTCTTTCTTTCTTCTTTCTTCTTTCATTCTTATTTCTTTCTTACTCCTTTCTTACTTCTTTCTTACTTCTTTATTTCTTCTTTCTTACTTCTTTCATACTTCTTTTTTACTTCTTTCTTACTTCTTTCTTACTTCTTTCTTACTTCTTTCTTACTTCTTTCTAACTTCTTTTTTCTTCTTTCTTACTTCTTTCTTACTTCTTTCTTACTTCTTTCTTACTTCTTTCTTCTTTCTTTCTTACTTCTTTCTTACTTCTTTCTTACTTCTTTCTTACTTCTTTCTTACTTCTTTCTTACTTCTTTCTTACTTCTTTCTTCTTTTTTTATTACTTCTTTCTTACTTCTTTCTTACTTCTTTCTTCTTTCTTTCTTACTTCTTTCTTACTTCTTTCTTTCTTAATTCTTTCTTACTTCTTTCGTACTTCTTTCTTACTTCTTTCTTACTTCTTTCTTCTTTCTTACTTGTTTCTTTCCTCTTTCTTACTTCTTTCTTTCTTCTTTCTTACTTCTTTCTTACTTCTTTCTTTCTTCTTTCTTACTTCTCTCTTACTTCTTTCTTACTTCTTTCTTCTTTCTTTCTTGCTTCTTTCTTTCTTCTTTCTTACTTCTTTCTTTCCTCTTTCTTACTTCTTTCTAACTTCTTTTTTCTACTTTCTTACTTCTTTCTTACTTCTTTCTTACTTCTTTCTTTCTTACTTCTTTCTTACTTCTTTCTTTCTTCTTTCTTACTTCTTTCTTCATTCCTTCTTACTTCTTTCTTACTTCTTTCTTACTTCTTTCTTCTTTCTTCTTTCTTTCTTACTTCTTTCTTACTTCTTTCTTACTTCTTTCTTTCTTCTTTCATACTTTTTCTTACTTCTTTCTTACTTCTTTCTTCTTTCTTTCTTACTTCTTTCTTACTTCTTTATTACTTCTTTCTTACTTCTTTCTTTCTTCTTTCTTACTTCTTTCTTTCTTCTTTCTTACTTCTTTTTTACTTCTTTCTTCATTCTTTCTTACTTCTTTCTTACTTCTTTCTTTCTTCTTTCTTACTTCTTTCTTTCTTTCTTTCTTACTTCTTTCTTACTTCTTTCTTCATTCATTTTTACTTCTCTCTTACTTCTTTCTTACATCTTTCTTACTTCTTTCTTACTTCTCTCTTACTTCTTTCTTACTTCTTTCTTCTTTATTTCTTTCTTCTTTCTTTCTTCTTTCTTACTTCTTTCTTACTTCTTCCTTACTTCTTTCTATCTTCTTTTTTCTACTTTCTTACTTCTTTCTTACTTCTTTCTTTCTTACTTCTTTCTTACTTCTTTCTTTCTTCTTTCTTACTTCTTTCTTCATTCCTTCTTACTTCTTTCTTACTTCTTTCTTCTTTCTTCTTTCTTTCTTACTTCTTTCTTACTTCTTTCTTACTTCTTTCTTACTTATTTCTTACTTCTTTCTTTCTTCTTTCTTACTTCTTTCATACTTCTTTCTTACTTCTTTCTTTCTTCTTTCTTACTTCTTTCTTCATTCCTTCTTACTTCTTTCTTACTTCTTTCTTACTTCTTTCTTCTTTCTTTCTTACTTCTTTCTTACTTCTTTCTTACTTCTTTCTTATTTATTTCTTACTTCTTTCTTTCTTCTTTCTTACTTCTTTCATACTTCTTTCTTACTTCTTTCTTACTTCTTTCTTCTTTCTTTCTTACTTCTTTCTTACTTCTTTCTTACTTCTTTCTTCTTTCTTTCTTACTTCTTTCTTCTTTCTTTCTTACTCCTTTCTTACTTCTTTCTTACTTCTTTCTTACTTCTTTCTTTCTTCTTTCTTACTTCTTTCTTTCTTCTTTCTTTCTTCTTTCTTTCTTCTTTCTTACTTCTTTCTTTCTTCTTTCTTACTTCTTTCTTCTTTCTTTCTTACTTCTTTCATACTTCTTTCTTACTTCTTTCTTACTTCTTTATTCTTTCTTTCTTACTTCTTTCTTACTTCTTTCTTTCTTAATTCTTTCTTACTTCTTTCGTACTTCTTTCTTACTTCTTTCTTACTTCTTTCTTACTTCTTTCTTACTTCTTTCTTTCCTCTTTCTTACTTCTTTCTTTCTTCTTTCTTACTTCTTTCTTACTTCTTTCTTTCTTCTTTCTTACTTCTTTCTTTCTTTCTTTCTTTCTTCTTTCTTACTTCTTTCGTAATTCTTTCTTACTTCTTTCTTACTTCTTTCTTACTTCTTTCTTCTTTCTTTCTTACTTCTTTCTTACTTCTTTCTTACTTCTTTCTTACTTCTTTCTTTCTTCTTTCTTAAAACTTTCTTTCTTCTTTCTTACTTCTTTCTTACTTCTTTCTTCTTTCTTTCTTACTTCTTTCTTACTTTTTAATACTTCTTTATTACTTCTTTCTTACTTCTTTCTTACTTCTTTCTTTCTTCTTTCTTACTTCTTTCTTCATTCCTTCTTACTTCTTTCTTACTTCTTTCTTTCTTCTTTCTTTCTTCTTTCTTTCTTCTTTCTTTCTTTTTCTTCTTTCATTCTTATTTCTTTCTTACTTCTTTCTTACTTCTTTCTTACTTCTTTCTTTCTTCTTTCTTACTTCTTTCATACTTCTTTTTTACTTCTTTCTTACTTCTTTCTTACTTCTTTCTTACTTCTTTCTAACTTCTTTTTTCTTCTTTCTTACTTCTTTCTTACTTCTTTCTTACTTCTTTCTTACTTCTTTCTTCTTTCTTTCTTACTTCTTTCTTACTTCTTTCTTACTTCTTTCTTACTTCTTTCTTACTTCTTTCTTACTTCTTTCTTACTTCTTTCTTCTTTTTTTATTACTTCTTTCTTACTTCTTTCTTACTTCTTTCTTCTTTCTTTCTTACTTCTTTCTTACTTCTTTCTTTCTTAATTCTTTCTTACTTCTTTCGTACTTCTTTCTTACTTCTTTCTTACTTCTTTCTTCTTTCTTACTTGTTTCTTTCCTCTTTCTTACTTCTTTCTTTCTTCTTTCTTACTTCTTTCTTACTTCTTTCTTTCTTCTTTCTTACTTCTCTCTTACTTCTCTCTTACTTCTTTCTTACTTCTTTCTTCTTTCTTTCTTGCTTCTTTCTTTCTTCTTTCTTACTTCTTTCTTTCCTCTTTCTTACTTCTTTCTAACTTCTTTTTTCTACTTTCTTACTTCTTTCTTACTTCTTTCTTACTTCTTTCTTTCTTACTTCTTTCTTACTTCTTTCTTTCTTCTTTCTTACTTCTTTCTTCATTCCTTCTTACTTCTTTCTTACTTCTTTCTTACTTCTTTCTTCTTTCTTCTTTCTTTCTTACTTCTTTCTTACTTCTTTCTTACTTCTTTCTTTCTTCTTTCATACTTTTTCTTACTTCTTTCTTACTTCTTTCTTCTTTCTTTCTTACTTCTTTCTTACTTCTTTATTACTTCTTTCTTACTTCTTTCTTTCTTCTTTCTTACTTCTTTCTTTCTTCTTTCTTACTTCTTTTTTACTTCTTTCTTCATTCTTTCTTACTTCTTTCTTACTTCTTTCTTTCTTCTTTCTTACTTCTTTCTTTCTTTCTTTCTTACTTCTTTCTTACTTCTTTCTTCATTCATTTTTACTTCTCTCTTACTTCTTTCTTACATCTTTCTTACTTCTTTCTTACTTCTCTCTTACTTCTTTCTTACTTCTTTCTTCTTTATTTCTTTCTTCTTTCTTTCTTCTTTCTTACTTCTTTCTTACTTCTTCCTTACTTCTTTCTATCTTCTTTTTTCTACTTTCTTACTTCTTTCTTACTTCTTTCTTACTTCTTTCTTACTTCTTTCTTTCTTCTTTCTTACTTCTTTCTTCATTCCTTCTTACTTCTTTCTTACTTCTTTCTTACTTCTTTCTTCTTTCTTCTTTCTTTCTTACTTCTTTCTTACTTCTTTCTTACTTCTTTCTTACTTATTTCTTACTTCTTTCTTTCTTCTTTCTTACTTCTTTCATACTTCTTTCTTACTTCTTTCTTTCTTCTTTCTTACTTCTTTCTTCATTCCTTCTAACTTCTTTCTTACTTCTTTCTTACTTCTTTCTTCTTTCTTTCTTTCTTCTTTCTTACTTCTTTCTTACTTCTTTCTTACTTATTTCTTACTTCTTTCTTTCTTCTTTCTTACTTCTTTCATACTTCTTTCTTACTTCTTTCTTACTTCTTTCTTCTTTCTTTCTTACTTCTTTCTTACTTCTTTCTTACTTCTTTCTTCTTTCTTTCTTACTTCTTTCTTATTTCTTTCTTACTCCTTTCTTACTTCTTTCTTACTTCTTTCTTACTTCTTTCTTTCTTCTTTCTTACTTCTTTCTTTCTTCTTTCTTACTTCTTTCTTTCTTCTTTCTTACTTCTTTCTTTCTTCTTTCTTACTTCTTTCTTACTTCTTTCTTTCTTCTTTCTTACTTCTTTCTTACTTCTTTCTTTCTTACTTCTTTCTTACTTCTTTCGTAATTCTTTCTTACTTCTTTCTTACTTCTTTATTACTTCTTTCTTCTTTCTTTCTTACTTCTTTATTACTTCTTTATTACTTCTTTCTTACTTCTTTCTTACTTCTTTCTTACTTCTTTCTTACTTCTTTCTTACTTCTTTCTTCATTCCTTCTTACTTCTTTCTTACTTCTTTCTTACTTCTTTCTTACTTCTTCTTTCATACTTCTTTCTTACTTCTTTCTTACTTCTTTCTTCTTTCTTTCTTACTTCTTTCTTACTTCTTTCTTACTTCTTTCTTACTTCTTTCTTACTTCTTTCTTACTTGTTTCTTACTTCTTTCTTCTTTCTTTCTTACTTCTTTCTTACTTCTTTCTTACTTCTTTCTTACTTTTTTCTTACTTCGTTCTTTCTTCTTTCTTACTTCTTTCTTTCTTCTTTCTTACTTCTTTCTTTCTTCTTTCTTACTTCTTTCGTACTTCTTTCTTCTTTCTTTCTTACTTCTTTCTTACTTCTTTCTTACTTCTTTCTTACTTCTTTCTTTCTTCTTTCTTACTAATTTCTTTCTTCTTTCTTACTTCTTTCTTACTTCTTTCTTCATTCCTTCTTACTTCTTTCTTACTTCTTTCTTACTTCTTTCTTCTTTCTTCTTTCTTTCTTACTTCTTTCTTACTTCTTTCTTACTTCTTTCTTCTTTCTTTCTTACTTCTTTCATACTTCTTTCTTACTTCTTTCTTACTTCTTTCTTCTTTCTTTCTTACTTCTTTCTTACTTCTTTTTTCTTTCTTTCTTACTTCTTTCTTACTTCTTTCTTACTTCTTTCTTCTTTCTTTCTTACTTCTTTCATACTTCTTTCTTACTTCTTTCTTACTTCTTTCTTCTTTCTTTCTTACTTCTTTCTTACTTCTTTCTTTCTTAATTCTTTCTTACTTCTTTCGTACTTCTTTCTTACTTCTTTCTTACTTCTTTCTTACTTCTTTCTTCTTTCTTTCTTACTTCTTTCTTACTTCTTTCTTACTTCTTTCTTTCCTCTTTCTTACTTCTTTCTTTCTTCTTTCTTACTTCTTTCTTACTTCTTTCTTTCTTCTTTCTTACTTCTTTCTTTCTTTCTTTCTTTCTTCTTTCTTACTTCTTTCGTAATTCTTTCTTACTTCTTTCTTACTTCTTTTTTACTTCTTTCTTCTTTCTTTCTTACTTCTTTCTTACTTCTTTCTTACTTCTTTCTTACTTCTTTCTTTCTTCTTTCTTAAAACTTTCTTTCTTCTTTCTTACTTCTTTCTTACTTCTTTCTTCTTTCTTTCTTACTTCTTTCTTACTTTTTAATACTTCTTTATTACTTCTTTCTTACTTCTTTCTTACTTCTTTCTTTCTTCTTTCTTACTTCTTTCTTCATTCCTTCTTACTTCTTCCTTACTTCTTTCTTTCTTCTTTCTTTCTTCTTTCTTTCTTCTTTCTTTCGTCTTTCTTCTTTCTTTCTTATTTCTTTCTTACTTCTTTCTTACTTCTTTCTTACTTCTTTCTTTCTTCTTTCTTACTTCTTTCATACTTCTTTTTTACTTCTTTCTTACTTCTTTCTTACTTCTTTCTTACTTCTTTCTAACTTCTTTTTTCTTCTTTCTTACTTCTTTCTTACTTCTTTCTTACTTCTTTCTTACTTCTTTCTTCTTTCTTTCTTACTTCTTTCTTACTTCTTTCTTACTTCTTTCTTACTTCTTTCTTACTTCTTTCTTACTTATTTCTTCTTTTTTTATTACTTCTTTCTTACTTCTTTCTTACTTCTTTATTCTTTCTTTCTTACTTCTTTCTTACTTCTTTCTTTCTTAATTCTTTCTTACTTCTTTCTTACTTCTTTCTTACTTCTTTCTTACTTCTTTCTTTCTTCTTTCTTAAAACTTTCTTTCTTCTTTCTTACTTCTTTCTTACTTCTTTCTTACTTCTTTCTTACTTCGTTCTTTCTTCTTTCTTACTTCTTTCTTTCTTCTTTCTTACTTCTTTCTTTCTTCTTTCTTACTTCTTTCTTACTTCTTTCTTCTTTCTTTCTTACTTCTTTCTTACTTCTTTCTTACTTCTTTCTTACTTCTTTCTTTCTTCTTTCTTACTAATTTCTTTCTTCTTTCTTACTTCTTTCTTACTTCTTTCTTACTTCTTTCTTCTTTCTTTCTTACTTCTTTCATACTTCTTTCTTACTTCTTTCTTACTTCTTTCTTCTTTCTTTCTTACTTCTTTCTTACTTCTTTCTTCTTTCTTTCTTATTTCTTTCTTACTTCTTTCTTACTTCTTTCTTACTTCTTTCTTAATTCTTTCATACTTCTTTCTTACTTCTTTCTTACTTCTTTCTTCTTTCTTTCTTACTTCTTTCTTACTTCTTTCTTCTTTCTTTCTTATTTCTTTCTTACTTCTTTCTTACTTCTTTCTTACTTCTTTCTTAATTCTTTCTTACTTCTTTCTTACTTCTTTCTTCTTTCTTTCTTACTTCTTTCTTACTTCTTTCTTACTTCTTTCTTACTTCTTTTTTCTTTCTTTCTTACTTCTTTCTTACTTCTTTCTTACTTCTTTCTTCTTTCTTTCTTACTTCTTTCATACTTCTTTCTTACTTCTTTCTTACTTCTTTCTTCTTTCTTTCTTACTTCTTTCTTACTTCTTTCTTTCTTAATTCTTTCTTACTTCTTTCGTACTTCTTTCTTACTTCTTTCTTACTTCTTTCTTACTTCTTTCTTCTTTCTTTCTTACTTCTTTCTTACTTCTTTCTTACTTCTTTCTTACTTCTTTCTTTCCTCTTTCTTACTTCTTTCTTTCTTCTTTCTTACTTCTTTCTTACTTCTTTCTTTCTTCTTTCTTACTTCTTTCTTTCTTCTTTCTTTCTTCTTTCTTACTTCTTTCGTAATTCTTTCTTACTTCTTTCTTACTTCTTTCTTACTTCTTTCTCCTTTCTTTCTTACTTCTTTCTTACTTCTTTCTTACTTCTTTGTTACTTCTTTCTTTCTTCTTTCTTAAAACTTTTTCTTCTTTCTTACTTCTTTCTTACTTCTTTCTTCTTTCTTTCTTACTTCTTTCTTACTTTTTAATACTTCTTTATTTCTTCTTTCTTACTTCTTTCTTACTTCTTTCTTTCTTCTTTCTTACTTCTTTCTTTCTTTCTTTCTTTCTTCTTTCTTACTTCTTTCGTAATTCTTTCTTACTTCTTTCTTACTTCTTTCTTACTTCTTTCTTTCTTCTTTCTTAAAACTTTCTTTCTTCTTTCCTACTTCTTTCTTACTTCTTTCTTCTTTCTTTCTTACTTCTTTCTTACTTCTTTCTTACTTCTTTCTTACTTCTTTCTTTCTTCTTTCTTAAAACTTTCTTTCTTCTTTCTTACTTCTTTCTTACTTCTTTCTTACTTCTTTCTTACTTCTTTCTTACTTCTTTCTAACTTCTTTTTTCTTCTTTCTTACGTCTTTCTTACTTCTTTCTTACTTCTTTCTTACTTCTTTCTTCTTTCTTTCTTACTTCTTTCTTACTTCTTTCTTACTTCTTTCTTACTTCTTTCTTACTTCTTTCTTACTTCTTTCTAACTTCTTTTTTCTTCTTTCTTACTTCTTTCTTACTTCTTTCTTACTTCTTTCTTACTTCTTTCTTACTTGTTTCTTACTTCTTTCTTCTTTCTTTCTTACTTCTTTCTTACTTCTTTCTTACTTCTTTCTTACTTCTTTCTTACTTCTTTCTTTCTTCTTTCTTACTTCTTTCTTTCTTCTTTCTTACTTCTTTCTTTCTTCTTTCTTACTTCTTTCTTACTTCTTTCTTCTTTCATTCTTACTTCTTTCTTACTTCTTTCTTACTTCTTTCTTACTTCTTTCTTTCTTCTTTCTTACTAATTTCTTTATTCTTTCTTACTTCTTTCTTACTTCTTTCTTCATTCTTTCTTCTTTCTTTCTTACTTCTTTCATACTTCTTTCTTACTTCTTTCTTACTTCTTTCTTCTTTCTTTCTTACTTCTTTCTTACTTCTTTCTTCTTTCTTTCTTATTTCTTTCTTACTTCTTTCTTACTTCTTTCTTACTTCTTTCTTAATTCTTTCATACTTCTCTCTTACTTCTTTCTTACTTCTTTCTTTCTTCTTTCTTACTTCTTTCATACTTCTTTTTTACTTCTTTCTTACTTCTTTCTTACTTCTTTCTTACTTCTTTCTTACTTCTTTCTAACTTCTTTTTTCTTCTTTCTTACTTCTTTCTTACTTCTTTCTTACTTATTTCTTACTTATTTCTTACTTATTTCTTCTTTTTTTATTACTTCTTTCTTACTTCTTTCTTACTTCTTTCTTCTTTCTTTCTTACTTCTTTCTTACTTCTTTCTTTCTTAATTCTTTCTTACTTCATTCGTACTTCTTTCTTACTTCTTTCTTACTTCTTTCTTCTTTCTTACTTGTTTCTTTCCTCTTTCTTACTTCTTTCTTTCTTCTTTCTTACTTCTTTCTTACTTCTTTCTTTCTTCTTTCTTACTTCTCTCTTACTTCTCTCTTACTTCTTTCTTACTTCTTTCTTCTTTCTTTCTTGCTTCTTTCTTTCTTCTTTCTTACTTCTTTCTTACTTCTTTCTAACTTCTTTTTTCTACTTTCTTACTTCTTTCTTACTTCTTTCTTTCTTACTTCTTTCTTACTTCTTTCTTTCTTCTTTCTTACTTCTTTCTTCATTCCTTCTTACTTCTTTCTTACTTCTTTCTTACTTCTTTCTTCTTTCTTCTTTCTTTCTTACTTCTTTCTTACTTCTTTCTTACTTCTTTCTTACTTATTTCTTACTTCTTTCTTACTTCTTTCTTACTTCTTTTTTTCTTCTTTCTTAAAACTTTCTTTCTTTCTTTCTTCTTTCTTACTTTTTTCGTAATTCTTTCTTACTTCTTTCTTACTTCTTTCTTCTTTCTTCTTTCTTTCTTACTTCTTTCTTACTTCTTTCTTACTTCTTTCTTACTTCTTTCTTTCTTCTTTCTTAAAACTTTCTTTCTTTTTTCTTACTTCTTTCTTACTTCTTTCTTCTTTCTTTCTTACTTCTTTCTTACTTTTTAATACTTCTTTCTTACTTCTTTCTTTCTTCTTTCTTACTTCTTTCTTCATTCCTTCTTACTTCTTTCTTACTTCTTTCTTTCTTCTTTCTTTCTTCTTTCTTTCTTCTTTCTTTCTTCTTTCTTATTTCTTTCTTACTTCTTTCTTACTTCTTTCTTACTTCTTTCTTTCTTCTTTCTTACTTCTTTAACACTTCTTTTTTACTTCTTTCTTACTTCTTTCTTACTTCTTTATTACTTCTTTCTTACTTCTTTCTAACTTCTTTTTTCTTCTTTCTTACTTCTTTCTTACTTCTTTCTTACTTCTTTCTTACTTCTTTCTTCTTTCTTTCTTACTTCTTTCTTACTTCTTTCTTACTTCTTTCTTACTTCTTTCTTACTTATTTCTTCTTTTTTTATTACTTCTTTCTTACTTCTTTCTTACTTCTTTATTCTTTCTTTCTTACTTCTTTCTTACTTCTTTCTTTCTTAATTCTTTCTTACTTCTTTCGTACTTCTTTCTTACTTCTTTCTTACTTGTTTCTTACTTCTTTCTTCTTTCTTTCTTACTTCTTTCTTACTTCTTTCTTACTTCTTTCTTACTTCTTTCTTACTTCGTTCTTTCTTCATTCTTACTTCTTTCTTTCTTCTTTCTTACTTCTTTCTTTCTTCTTTCTTACTTCTTTCTTACTTCTTTCTTCTTTCTTTCTTACTTCTTTCTTACTTCTTTCTTACTTCTTTCTTACTTCTTTCTTTCTTCTTTCTTACTAATTTCTTTCTTCTTTCTTACTTCTTTCTTACTTCTTTCTTACTTCTTTCTTCTTTCTTTCTTACTTCTTTCATACTTCTTTCTTACTTCTTTCTTACTTCTTTCTTCTTTCTTTCTTACTTCTTTCTTACTTCTTTCTTCTTTCTTTCTTATTTCTTTCTTACTTCTTTCTTACTTCTTTCTTACTTCTTTCTTAATTCTTTCATACTTCTTTCTTACTTCTTTCTTACTTCTTTCTTCTTTCTTTCTTACTTCTTTCTTACTTCTTTCTTCTTTCTTTCTTATTTCTTTCTTACTTCTTTCTTACTTCTTTCTTACTTCTTTCTTAATTCTTTCTTACTTCTTTCTTACTTCTTTCTTACTTCTTTCTTCTTTCTTTCTTACTTCTTTCTTACTTCTTTCTTACTTCTTTCTTACTTCTTTTTTCTTTCTTTCTTACTTCTTTCTTACTTCTTTCTTACTTCTTTCTTCTTTCTTTCTTACTTCTTTCATACTTCTTTCTTACTTCTTTCTTACTTCTTTCTTCTTTCTTTCTTACTTCTTTCTTACTTCTTTCTTTCTTAATTCTTTCTTACTTCTTTCGTACTTCTTTCTTACTTCTTTCTTACTTCTTTCTTACTTCTTTCTTCTTTCTTTCTTACTTCTTTCTTACTTCTTTCTTACTTCTTTCTTACTTCTTTCTTTCCTCTTTCTTACTTCTTTCTTTCTTCTTTCTTACTTCTTTCTTACTTCTTTCTTTCTTCTTTCTTACTTCTTTCTTTCTTCTTTCTTTCTTCTTTCTTACTTCTTTCGTAATTCTTTCTTACTTCTTTCTTACTTCTTTCTTACTTCTTTCTCCTTTCTTTCTTACTTCTTTCTTACTTCTTTCTTACTTCTTTCTTACTTCTTTCTAACTTCTTTTTTCTTCTTTCTTACGTCTTTCTTACTTCTTTCTTACTTCTTCCTTACTTCTTTCTTCTTTCTTTCTTACTTCTTTCTTACTTCTTTCTTACTTCTTTCTTACTTCTTTCTTACTTCTTTCTAACTTCTTTTTTCTTCTTTCTTACTTCTTTCTTACTTCTTTCTTACTTCTTTCTTACTTCTTTCTTACTTGTTTCTTACTTCTTTCTTCTTTCTTTCTTACTTCTTTCTTACTTCTTTCTTACTTCTTTCTTACTTCTTTCTTACTTCTTTCTTTCTTCTTTCTTACTTCTTTCTTTCTTCTTTCTTACTTCTTTCTTTCTTCTTTCTTACTTCTTTCTTACTTCTTTCTTCTTTCTTTCTTACTTCTTTCTTACTTCTTTCTTACTTCTTTCTTACTTCTTTCTTTCTTCTTTCTTACTAATTTCTTTATTCTTTCTTACTTCTTTCTTACTTCTTTCTTCCTTCTTTCTTCTTTCTTTCTTACTTCTTTCATACTTCTTTCTTACTTCTTTCTTACTTCTTTCTTCTTTCTTTCTTACTTCTTTCTTACTTCTTTCTTCTTTCTTTCTTATTTCTTTCTTACTTCTTTCTTACTTCTTTCTTACTTCTTTCTTAATTCTTTCATACTTCTCTCTTACTTCTTTCTTACTTCTTTCTTTCTTCTTTCTTACTTCTTTCATACTTCTTTTTTACTTCTTTCTTACTTCTTTCTTACTTCTTTCTTACTTCTTTCTTACTTCTTTCTAACTTCTTTTTTCTTCTTTCTTACTTCTTTCTTACTTCTTTCTTACTTCTTTCTTACTTCTTTCTTCTTTCTTTCTTACTTCTTTCTTACTTCTTTCTTACTTCTTTCTTACTTCTTTCTTACTTATTTCTTACTTATTTCTTACTTATTTCTTCTTTTTTTATTACTTCTTTCTTACTTCTTTCTTACTTCTTTCTTCTTTCTTTCTTACTTCTTTCTTACTTCTTTCTTTCTTAATTCTTTCTTACTTCATTCGTACTTCTTTCTTACTTCTTTCTTACTTCTTTCTTCTTTCTTACTTGTTTCTTTCCTCTTTCTTACTTCTTTCTTTCTTCTTTCTTACTTCTTTCTTACTTCTTTCTTTCTTCTTTCTTACTTCTCTCTTACTTCTCTCTTACTTCTTTCTTACTTCTTTCTTCTTTCTTTATTGCTTCTTTCTTTCTTCTTTCTTACTTCTTTCTTACTTCTTTCTAACTTCTTTTTTCTACTTTCTTACTTCTTTCTTACTTCTTTCTTTCTTACTTCTTTCTTACTTCTTTCTTTCTTCTTTCTTACTTCTTTCTTCATTCCTTCTTACTTCTTTCTAACTTCTTTCTTACTTCTTTCTTCTTTCTTCTTTCTTTCTTACTTATTTCTTACTTCTTTCTTACTTCTTTCTTACTTCTTTTTTTCTTCTTTCTTAAAACTTTCTTTCTTTCTTTCTTCTTTCTTACTTTTTTCGTAATTCTTTCTTACTTCTTTCTTACTTCTTTCTTCTTTCTTCTTTCTTTCTTACTTCTTTCTTACTTCTTTCTTACTTCTTTCTTACTTCTTTCTTTCTTCTTTCTTAAAACTTTCTTTCTTTTTTCTTACTTCTTTCTTACTTCTTTCTTCTTTCTTTCTTACTTCTTTCTTACTTTTTAATACTTCTTTCTTACTTCTTTCTTTCTTCTTTCTTACTTCTTTCTTCATTCCTTCTTACTTCTTTCTTACTTCTTTCTTTCTTCTTTCTTTCTTCTTTCTTTCTTCTTTCTTTCTTCTTTCTTATTTCTTTCTTACTTCTTTCTTACTTCTTTCTTACTTCTTTCTTTCTTCTTTCTTACTTCTTTAACACTTCTTTTTTACTTCTTTCTTACTTCTTTCTTACTTCTTTATTACTTCTTTCTTACTTCTTTCTAACTTCTTTTTTCTTCTTTCTTACTTCTTTCTTACTTCTTTCTTACTTCTTTCTTACTTCTTTCTTCTTTCTTTCTTACTTCTTTCTTACTTCTTTCTTACTTCTTTCTTACTTCTTTCTTACTTATTTCTTCTTTTTTTATTACTTCTTTCTTACTTCTTTCTTACTTCTTTATTCTTTCTTTCTTACTTCTTTCTTACTTCTTTCTTTCTTAATTCTTTCTTACTTCTTTCGTACTTCTTTCTTACTTCTTTCTTACTTGTTTCTTACTTCTTTCTTCTTTCTTTCTTACTTCTTTCTTACTTCTTTCTTACTTCTTTCTTACTTCTTTCTTACTTCGTTCTTTCTTCATTCTTACTTCTTTCTTTCTTCTTTCTTACTTCTTTCTTTCTTCTTTCTTACTTCTTTCTTACTTCTTTCTTCTTTCTTTCTTACTTCTTACTTCTTTCTTACTTCTTTCTTACTTCTTTCTTTCTTCTTTCTTACTAATTTCTTTCTTCTTTCTTACTTCTTTCTTACTTCTTTCTTACTTCTTTCTTCTTTCTTTCTTACTTCTTTCATACTTCTTTCTTACTTCTTTCTTACTTCTTTCTTCTTTCTTTCTTACTTCTTTCTTACTTCTTTCTTCTTTCTTTCTTATTTCTTTCTTACTTCTTTCTTACTTCTTTCTTACTTCTTTCTTAATTCTTTCATACTTCTTTCTTACTTCTTTCTTACTTCTTTCTTCTTTCTTTCTTACTTCTTTCTTACTTCTTTCTTCTTTCTTTCTTATTTCTTTCTTACTTCTTTCTTACTTCTTTCTTACTTCTTTCTTAATTCTTTCTTACTTCTTTCTTACTTCTTTCTTCTTTCTTTCTTACTTCTTTCTTACTTCTTTCTTACTTCTTTCTTACTTCTTTTTTCTTTCTTTCTTACTTCTTTCTTACTTCTTTCTTACTTCTTTCTTCTTTCTTTCTTACTTCTTTCATACTTCTTTCTTACTTCTTTCTTACTTCTTTCTTCTTTCTTTCTTACTTCTTTCTTACTTCTTTCTTTCTTAATTCTTTCTTACTTCTTTCGTACTTCTTTCTTACTTCTTTCTTACTTCTTTCTTACTTCTTTCTTCTTTCTTTCTTACTTCTTTCTTACTTCTTTCTTACTTCTTTCTTACTTCTTTCTTTCCTCTTTCTTACTTCTTTCTTTCTTCTTTCTTACTTCTTTCTTACTTCTTTCTTTCTTCTTTCTTACTTCTTTCTTTCTTCTTTCTTTCTTCTTTCTTACTTCTTTCGTAATTCTTTCTTACTTCTTTCTTACTTCTTTCTTACTTCTTTCTCCTTTCTTTCTTACTTCTTTCTTACTTCTTTCTTACTTCTTTGTTACTTCTTTCTTTCTTCTTTCTTAAAACTTTTTCTTCTTTCTTACTTCTTTCTTACTTCTTTCTTCTTTCTTTCTTACTTCTTTCTTACTTTTTAATACTTCTTTATTTCTTCTTTCTTACTTCTTTCTTACTTCTTTCTTTCTTCTTTCTTACTTCTTTCTTTCTTTCTTTCTTTCTTCTTTCTTACTTCTTTCGTAATTCTTTCTTACTTCTTTCTTACTTCTTTCTTACTTCTTTCTTTCTTCTTTCTTAAAACTTTCTTTCTTCTTTCTTACTTCTTTCTTACTTCTTTCTTACTTCTTTCTTACTTCTTTCTTACTTCTTTCTAACTTCTTTTTTCTTCTTTCTTACGTCTTTCTTACTTCTTTCTTACTTCTTTCTTACTTCTTTCTTCTTTCTTTCTTACTTCTTTCTTACTTCTTTCTTACTTCTTTCTTACTTCTTTCTTACTTCTTTCTTACTTCTTTCTAACTTCTTTTTTCTTCTTTCTTACTTCTTTCTTACTTCTTTCTTACTTCTTTCTTACTTCTTTCTTACTTGTTTCTTACTTCTTTCTTCTTTCTTTCTTACTTCTTTCTTACTTCTTTCTTACTTCTTTCTTACTTCTTTCTTACTTCTTTCTTTCTTCTTTCTTACTTCTTTCTTTCTTCTTTCTTACTTCTTTCTTTCTTCTTTCTTACTTCTTTCTTACTTCTTTCTTCTTTCTTTCTTACTTCTTTCTTACTTCTTTCTTACTTCTTTCTTACTTCTTTCTTTCTTCTTTCTTACTAATTTCTTTATTCTTTCTTACTTCTTTCTTACTTCTTTCTTCCTTCTTTCTTCTTTCTTTCTTACTTCTTTCATACTTCTTTCTTACTTCTTTCTTACTTCTTTCTTCTTTCTTTCTTACTTCTTTCTTACTTCTTTCTTCTTTCTTTCTTATTTCTTTCTTACTTCTTTCTTACTTCTTTCTTACTTCTTTCTTAATTCTTTCATACTTCTCTCTTACTTCTTTCTTACTTCTTTCTTTCTTCTTTCTTACTTCTTTCATACTTCTTTTTTACTTCTTTCTTACTTCTTTCTTACTTCTTTCTTACTTCTTTCTTACTTCTTTCTAACTTCTTTTTTCTTCTTTCTTACTTCTTTCTTACTTCTTTCTTACTTCTTTCTAACTTCTTTCTTCTTTCTTTCTTACTTCTTTCTTACTTCTTTCTTACTTCTTTCTTACTTCTTTCTTACTTATTTCTTACTTATTTCTTACTTATTTCTTCTTTTTTTATTACTTCTTTCTTACTTCTTTCTTACTTCTTTCTTCTTTCTTTCTTACTTCTTTCTTACTTCTTTCTTTCTTAATTCTTTCTTACTTCATTCGTACTTCTTTCTTACTTCTTTCTTACTTCTTTCTTCTTTCTTACTTGTTTCTTTCCTCTTTCTTACTTCTTTCTTTCTTCTTTCTTACTTCTTTCTTACTTCTTTCTTTCTTCTTTCTTACTTCTCTCTTACTTCTCTCTTACTTCTTTCTTACTTCTTTCTTCTTTCTTTCTTGCTTCTTTCTTTCTTCTTTCTTACTTCTTTCTTACTTCTTTCTAACTTCTTTTTTCTACTTTCTTACTTCTTTCTTACTTCTTTCTTTCTTACTTCTTTCTTAGTTCTTTCTTTCTTCTTTCTTACTTCTTTCTTCATTCCTTCTTATTTCTTTCTTACTTCTTTCTTACTTCTTTCTTCTTTCTTCTTTCTTTCTTACTTCTTTCTTACTTCTTTCTTACTTCTTTCTTACTTATTTCTTACTTCTTTCTTACTTCTTTCTTACTTCTTTCTTTCTTCTTTCTTAAAACTTTCTTTCTTTCTTTCTTCTTTCTTACTTTTTTCGTAATTCTTTCTTACTTCTTTCTTACTTCTTTCTTCTTTCTTCTTTCTTTCTTACTTCTTTCTTACTTCTTTCTTACTTCTTTCTTACTTCTTTCTTTCTTCTTTCTTAAAACTTTCTTTCTTTTTTCTTACTTCTTTCTTACTTCTTTCTTCTTTCTTTCTTACTTCTTTCTTACTTTTTAATACTTCTTTCTTACTTCTTTCTTTCTTCTTTCTTACTTCTTTCTTCATTCCTTCTTACTTCTTTCTTACTTCTTTCTTTCTTCTTTCTATCTTCTTTCTTTCTTCTTTCTTTCTTCTTTCTTATTTCTTTCTTACTTCTTTCTTACTTCTTTCTTACTTCTTTCTTTCTTCTTTCTTACTTCTTTAACACTTCTTTTTTACTTCTTTCTTACTTCTTTCTTACTTCTTTATTACTTCTTTCTTACTTCTTTCTAACTTCTTTTTTCTTCTTTCTTACTTCTTTCTTACTTCTTTCTTACTTCTTTCTTACTTCTTTCTTCTTTCTTTCTTACTTCTTTCTTACTTCTTTCTTACTTCTTTCTTACTTCTTTCTTACTTCTTTCTAACTTCTTTTTTCTTCTTTCTTACTTCTTTCTTACTTCTTTCTTACTTCTTTCTTGCTTCTTTCTTACTTGTTTCTTACTTCTTTCTTCTTTCTTTCTTACTTCTTTCTTACTTCTTTCTTACTTCTTTCTTACTTCTTTATTACTTCGTTCTTTCTTCTTTCTTACTTCTTTCTTTCTTCTTTCTTACTTCTTTCTTTCTTCTTTCTTACTTCTTTCTTACTTCTTTCTTCTTTCTTTCTTACTTCTTTCTTACTTCTTTCTTACTTCTTTCTTACTTCTTTCTTTCTTCTTTCTTACTAATTTCTTTCTTCTTTCTTACTTCTTTCTTCATTCCTTCTTACTTCTTTCTTACTTCTTTCTTACTTCTTTCTTCTTTCTTCTTTCTTTCTTACTTCTTTCTTACTTCTTTCTTCTTTCTTTCTTACTTCTTTCATACTTCTTTCTTACTTCTTTCTTACTTCTTTCTTCTTTCTTTCTTACTTCTTTCTTACTTATTTCTTACTTCTTTCTTACTTCTTTCTTACTTCTTTTTTCTTTCTTTCTTACTTCTTTCTTACTTCTTTCTTACTTCTTTCTTCTTTCTTTCTTACTTCTTTCATACTTCTTTCTTACTTCTTTCTTACTTCTTTATTCTTTCTTTCGTACTTCTTTCTTACTTTTTTCTTACTTCTTTCTTACTTCTTTCTTCTTTCTTTCTTACTTCTTTCATACTTCTTTCTTACTTCTTTCTTACTTCTTTCTTTCCTCTTTCTTACTTCTTTCTTTCTTCTTTCTTACTTCTTTCTTACTTCTTTCTTTCTTCTTTCTTACTTCTTTCTTTCTTTCTTTCTTTCTTCCTTCTTACTTCTTTCGTAATTCTTTCTTACTTCTTTCTTACTTCTTTCTTACTTCTTTCTTCTTTCTTTCTTACTTCTTTCTTACTTCTTTCTTACTTCTTTCTTACTTCTTTCTTTCTTCTTTCTTAAAACTTTCTTTCTTCTTTCTTACTTCTTTCTTACTTCTTTCTTCTTTCTTTCTTACTTCTTTCTTACTTTTTAATACTTCTTTATTACTTCTTTCTTACTTCTTTCTTACTTCTTTCTTTCTTCTTTCTTACTTCTTTCTTCATTCCTTCTTACTTCTTTCTTACTTCTTTCTTTCTTCTTTCTTTCTTCTTTCTTTCTTCTTTCTTTCTTCTTTCTTCTTTCATTCTTATTTCTTTCTTACTTCTTTCTTACTTCTTTCTTACTTCTTTCTTTCTTCTTTCTTACTTCTTTCATACTTCTTTTTTACTTCTTTCTTACTTCTTTCTTACTTCTTTCTTACTTCTTTCTAACTTCTTTCTTACTTCTTTCTTACTTCTTTATTACTTCTTTCTTACTTCTTTCTTACTTCTTTCTTACTTCTTTCTTCTTTTTTTATTACTTCTTTCTTACTTCTTTCTTACTTCTTTCTTCTTTCTTTCTTACTTCTTTCTTACTTCTTTCTTTCTTAATTCTTTCTTACTTCTTTCGTACTTCTTTCTTACTTCTTTCTTACTTCTTTCTTCTTTCTTACTTGTTTCTTTCCTCTTTCTTACTTCTTTCTTTCTTCTTTCTTACTTCTTTCTTACTTCTTTCTTTCTTCTTTCTTACTTCTCTCTTACTTCTCTCTTACTTCTTTCTTACTTCTTTCTTCTTTCTTTCTTGCTTCTTTCTTTCTTCTTTCTTACTTCTTTCTTTCTTCTTTCTTACTTCTTTCTAACTTCTTTTTTCTACTTTCTTACTTCTTTCTTACTTCTTTCTTACTTCTTTCTTTCTTACTTCTTTCTTACTTCTTTCTTTCTTCTTTCTTACTTCTTTCTTCATTCCTTCTTACTTCTTTCTTACTTCTTTCTTACTTCTTTCTTCTTTCTTCTTTCTTTCTTACTTCTTTCTTACTTCTTTCTTACTTCTTTCTTACTTATTTCTTACTTCTTTCTTACTTCTTTCTAACTTCTTTTTTCTTCTTTCTTACGGCTTTCTTACTTCTTTCTTACTTCTTTCTTACTTCTTTCTTCTTTCTTTCTTACTTCTTTCTTACTTCTTTCTTACTTCTTTCTTACTTCTTTCTTACTTCTTTCTTACTTCTTTCTAACTTCTTTTTTCTTCTTTCTTACTTCTTTCTTACTTCTTTCTTACTTCTTTCTTACTTCTTTCTTACTTGTTTCTTACTTCTTTCTTCTTTCTTTCTTACTTCTTTCTTACTTCTTTCTTACTTCTTTCTTACTTCTTTCTTACTTCGTTCTTTCTTCTTTCTTACTTCTTTCTTTCTTCTTTCTTACTTCTTTCTTTCTTCTTTCTTACTTCTTTCTTACTTCTTTCTTCTTTCTTTCTTACTTCTTTCTTACTTCTTTCTTACTTCTTTCTTACTTCTTTCTTTCTTCTTTCTTACTAATTTCTTTATTCTTTCTTACTTCTTTCTTACTTCTTTCTTACTTCCTTCTTCTTTCTTTCTTACTTCTTTCATACTTCTTTCTTACTTCTTTCTTACTTCTTTCTTCTTTCTTTCTTACTTCTTTCTTACTTCTTTCTTCTTTCTTTCTTCTTTCTTACTTCTTTCTTACTTCTTTCTTACTTCTTTCTTAATTCTTTCATACTTCTCTCTTACTTCTTTCTTACTTCTTTCTTTCTTCTTTCTTACTTCTTTCTTCATTCCTTCTTACTTCTTTCTTACTTCTTTCTTTCTTCTTTCTTACTTCTTTAACACTTCTTTCTTACTTCTTTCTTTCTTCTTTCTTACTTCTTTCTTCATTCCTTCTTACTTCTTTCTTACTTCTTTCTTTCTTCTTTCTTTCTTCTTTCTTTCTTCTTTCTTTCTTCTTTCTTACTTCTTTCTTACTTCTTTCTTACTTCTTTCTTACTTCTTTCTTCTTTCTTTCTTACTTCTTTCTTACTTCTTTCTTACTTCTTTCTTACTTCTTTCTTACTTCTTTCTAACTTCTTTTTTCTTCTTTCTTACTTCTTTCTTACTTCTTTCTTACTTCTTTCTTACTTCTTTCTTACTTGTTTCTTACTTCTTTCTTCTTTCTTTCTTACTTCTTTCTTACTTCTTTCTTACTTCTTTCTTACTTCTTTATTACTTCGTTCTTTCTTCTTTCTTACTTCTTTCTTTCTTCTTTCTTACTTCTTTCTTTCTTCTTTCTTACTTCTTTCTTACTTCTTTCTTCTTTCTTTCTTACTTCTTTCTTACTTCTTTCTTACTTCTTTCTTACTTCTTTCTTTCTTCTTTCTTACTAATTTCTTTCTTCTTTCTTACTTCTTTCTTCATTCCTTCTTACTTCTTTCTTACTTCTTTCTTACTTCTTTCTTCTTTCTTCTTTCTTTCTTACTTCTTTCTTACTTCTTTCTTCTTTCTTTCTTACTTCTTTCATACTTCTTTCTTACTTCTTTCTTACTTCTTTCTTCTTTCTTTCTTACTTCTTTCTTACTTCTTTCTTCTTTCTTTCTTATTTCTTTCTTACTTCTTTCTTACTTCTTTCTTACTTCTTTCTTAATTCTTTCATACTTCTTTCTTACTTCTTTCTTACTTCTTTCTTCTTTCTTTCTTATTTCTTTCTTACTTCTTTCTTACTTCTTTCTTACTTCTTTCTTAATTCTTTCTTACTTCTTTCTTACTTCTTTCTTACTTCTTTCTTCTTTCTTTCTTACTTCTTTCTTACTTCTTTCTTACTTCTTTCTTACTTCTTTCTTACTTCTTTTTTCTTTCTTTCTTACTTCTTTCTTACTTCTTTCTTACTTCTTTCTTCTTTCTTTCTTACTTCTTTCATACTTCTTTCTTACTTCTTTCTTACTTCTTTATTCTTTCTTTCTTACTTCTTTCTTACTTCTTTCTTTCTTAATTCTTTCTTAATTCTTTCGTACTTCTTTCGTACTTCTTTCTTACTTCTTTCTTACTTCTTTCTTCTTTCTTTCTTACTTCTTTCTTACTTCTTTCTTACTTCTTTCTTACTTCTTTCTTTCCTCTTTCTTTCTTCTTTCTTACTTCTTTCTTACTTCTTTCTTTCTTCTTTCTTACTTCTTTCTTTCTTTCTTTCTTCCTTCTTACTTCTTTCGTAATTCTTTCTTACTTCTTTCTTACTTCTTTCTTACTTCTTTCTTCTTTCTTTCTTACTTCTTTCTTACTTCTTTCTTACTTCTTTCTTACTTCTTTCTTTCTTCTTTCTTAAAACTTTCTTTCTTCTTTCTTACTTCTTTCTTACTTCTTTCTTCTTTCTTTCTTACTTCTTTCTTACTTTTTAATACTTCTTTATTACTTCTTTCTTACTTCTTTCTTACTTCTTTCTTTCTTCTTTCTTACTTCTTTCTTCATTCCTTCTTACTTCTTTCTTACTTCTTTCTTTCTTCTTTCTTTCTTCTTTCTTTCTTCTTTCTTTCTTCTTTCTTCTTTCATTCTTATTTCTTTCTTACTTCTTTCTTACTTCTTTCTTACTTCTTTCTTTCTTCTTTCTTACTTCTTTCATACTTCTTTTTTACTTCTTTCTTACTTCTTTCTTACTTCTTTCTTACTTCTTTCTAACTTCTTTTTTCTTCTTTCTTACTTCTTTCTTACTTCTTTCTTACTTCTTTCTTACTTCTTTCTTCTTTCTTTCTTACTTCTTTCTTACTTCTTTCTTACTTCTTTCTTACTTCTTTCTTACTTCTTTCTTACTTCTTTCTTACTTCTTTCTTCTTTTTTTATTACTTCTTTCTTACTTCTTTCTTACTTCTTTCTTCTTTCTTTCTTACTTCTTTCTTACTTCTTTCTTTCTTAATTCTTTCTTACTTCTTTCGTACTTCTTTCTTACTTCTTTCTTACTTCTTTCTTCTTTCTTACTTGTTTCTTTCCTCTTTCTTACTTCTTTCTTTCTTCTTTCTTACTTCTTTCTTACTTCTTTCTTTCTACTTTCTTACTTCTCTCTTACTTCTCTCTTACTTCTTTCTTACTTCTTTCTTCTTTCTTTCTTGCTTCTTTCTTTCTTCTTTCTTACTTCTTTCTTTCTTCTCTCTTACTTCTTTCTAACTTCTTTTTTCTACTTTCTTACTTCTTTCTTACTTCTTTCTTACTTCTTTCTTTCTTACTTCTTTCTTACTTCTTTCTTTCTTCTTTCTTACTTCTTTAACACTTCTTTCTTACTTCTTTCTTTCTTCTTTCTTACTTCTTTCTTCATTCCTTCTTACTTCTTTCTTACTTCTTTCTTTCTTCTTTCTTTCTTCTTTCTTTCTTCTTTCTTTCTTCTTTCTTACTTCTTTCTTACTTCTTTCTTACTTCTTTCTTACTTCTTTCTTCTTTCTTTCTTACTTCTTTCTTACTTCTTTCTTACTTCTTTCTTACTTCTTTCTTACTTCTTTCTAACTTCTTTTTTCTTCTTTCTTACTTCTTTCTTACTTCTTTCTTACTTCTTTCTTACTTCTTTCTTACTTGTTTCTTCTTTCTTTCTTACTTCTTTCATACTTCTTTCTTACTTCTTTCTTACTTCTTTATTCTTTCTTTCTTACTTCTTTCTTACTTCTTTCTTTCTTAATTCTTTCTTAATTCTTTCGTACTTCTTTCGTACTTCTTTCTTACTTCTTTCTTACTTCTTTCTTCTTTCTTTCTTACTTCTTTCTTACTTCTTTCTTACTTCTTTCTTACTTCTTTCTTTCCTCTTTCTTACTTCTTTCTTTCTTCTTTCTTACTTCTTTCTTACTTCTTTCTTTCTTCTTTCTTACTTCTTTCTTTCTTTCTTTCTTCCTTCTTACTTCTTTCGTAATTCTTTCTTACTTCTTTCTTACTTCTTTCTTACTTCTTTCTTCTTTCTTTCTTACTTCTTTCTTACTTCTTTCTTACTTCTTTCTTACTTCTTTCTTTCTTCTTTCTTAAAACTTTCTTTCTTCTTTCTTACTTCTTTCTTACTTCTTTCTTCTTTCTTTCTTACTTCTTTCTTACTTTTTAATACTTCTTTATTACTTCTTTCTTACTTCTTTCTTTCTTCTTTCTTACTTCTTTCTTCATTCCTTCTTACTTCTTTCTTACTTCTTTCTTTCTTCTTTCTTTCTTCTTTCTTTCTTCTTTCTTTCTTCTTTCTTCTTTCATTCTTATTTCTTTCTTACTTCTTTCTTACTTCTTTCTTACTTCTTTCTTTCTTCTTTCTTACTTCTTTCATACTTCTTTTTTACTTCTTTCTTACTTCTTTCTTACTTCTTTCTTACTTCTTTCTAACTTCTTTTTTCTTCTTTCTTACTTCTTTCTTACTTCTTTCTTACTTCTTTCTTACTTCTTTCTTCTTTCTTTCTTACTTCTTTCTTACTTCTTTCTTACTTCTTTCTTACTTCTTTCTTACTTCTTTCTTACTTCTTTCTTACTTCTTTCTTCTTTTTTTATTACTTCTTTCTTACTTCTTTCTTACTTCTTTCTTCTTTCTTTCTTACTTCTTTCTTACTTCTTTCTTTCTTAATTCTTTCTTACTTCATTCGTACTTCTTTCTTACTTCTTTCTTACTTCTTTCTTCTTTCTTACTTGTTTCTTTCCTCTTTCTTACTTCTTTCTTTCTTCTTTATTACTTCTTTCTTCCTTCTTTCTTTCTACTTTCTTACTTCTCTCTTACTTCTCTCTTACTTCTTTCTTACTTCTTTCTTCTTTCTTTCTTGCTTCTTTCTTTCTTCTTTCTTACTTCTTTCTTTCTTCTCTCTTACTTCTTTCTAACTTCTTTTTTCTACTTTCTTACTTCTTTCTTACTTCTTTCTTACTTCTTTCTTTCTTACTTCTTTCTTACTTCTTTCTTTCTTCTTTCTTACTTCTTTCTTCATTCCTTCTTACTTCTTTCTTACTTCTTTCTTACTTCTTTCTTCTTTCTTCTTTCTTTCTTACTTCTTTCTTACTTCTTTCTTACTTCTTTCTTACTTATTTCTTACTTCTTTCTTACTTCTTTCTAACTTCTTTTTTCTTCTTTCTTACGTCTTTCTTACTTCTTTCTTACTTCTTTCTTACTTCTTTCTTCTTTCTTTCTTACTTCTTTCTTACTTCTTTCTTACTTCTTTCTTACTTCTTTCTTACTTCTTTCTTACTTCTTTCTAACTTCTTTTTTCTTCTTTCTTACTTCTTTCTTACTTCTTTCTTACTTCTTTCTTACTTCTTTCTAACTTGTTTCTTACTTCTTTCTTCTTTCTTTCTTACTTCTTTCTTACTTCTTTCTTACTTATTTCTTACTTCTTTCTTACTTCGTTCTTTCTTCTTTCTTACTTCTTTCTTTCTTCTTTCTTACTTCTTTCTTTCTTCTTTCTTACTTCTTTCTTACTTCTTTCTTCTTTCTTTCTTACTTCTTTCTTACTTCTTTCTTACTTCTTTCTTACTTCTTTCGTTCTTCTTTCTTACTAATTTCTTTATTCTTTCTTACTTCTTTCTTACTTCTTTCTTACTTCTTTCTTCTTTCTTTCTTACTTCTTTCATACTTCTTTCTTACTTCTTTCTTACTTCTTTCTTCTTTCTTACTTCTTTCTTACTTCTTTCTTCTTTCTTTCTTATTTCTTTCTTACTTCTTTCTTACTTCTTTCTTACTTCTTTCTTAATTCTTTCATACTTCTCTCTTACTTCTTTCTTACTTCTTTCTTTCTTCTTTCTTACTTCTTTCATACTTCTTTTTTACTTCTTTCTTACTTCTTTCTTACTTCTTTCTTACTTCTTTCTAACTTCTTTTTTCTTCTTTCTTACTTCTTTCTTACTTCTTTCTTACTTCTTTCTTCTTTCTTTCTTACTTCTTTCTTACTTCTTTCTTACTTCTTTCTTACTTATTTCTTACTTATTTCTTACTTATTTCTTACTTATTTCTTCTTTTTTTATTACTTCTTTCTTACTTCTTTCTTACTTCTTTCTTCTTTCTTTCTTACTTCTTTCTTACTTCTTTCTTTCTTAATTCTTTCTTACTTCTTTCGTACTTCTTTCTTACTTCTTTCTTACTTCTTTCTTCTTTCTTACTTGTTTCTTTCCTCTTTCTTACTTCTTTCTTTCTTCTTTCTTACTTCTTTCTTACTTCTTTCTTTCTTCTTTCTTACTTCTCTCTTACTTCTCTCTTACTTCTTTCTTACTTCTTTCTTCTTTCTTTCTTGCTTCTTTCTTTCTTCGTTCTTACTTCTTTCTTACTTCTTTCTAACTTCTTTTTTCTACTTTCTTACTTCTTTCTTACTTCTTTCTTTCTTACTTCTTTCTTACTTCTTTCTTTCTTCTTTCTTACTTCTTTCTTACTTATTTCTTACTTCTTTCTTACTTCTTTCTTACTTCTTTCTTTCTTCTTTCTTAAAACTTTCTTTCTTTCTTTCTTCTTTCTTAATTTTTTCGTAATTCTTTCTTACTTCTTTCTTACTTCTTTCTTCTTTCTTCTTTCTTTCTTACTTCTTTCTTACTTCTTTCTTACTTCTTTCTTACTTCTTTCTTTCTTCTTTCTTAAAACTTTCTTTCTTTTTTCTTACTTCTTTCTTACTTCTTTCTTCTTTCTTTCTTACTTCTTTCTTACTTTTTAATACTTCTTTCTTACTTCTTTCTTTCTTATTTCTTACTTCTTTCTTCATTCCTTCTTACTTCTTTCTTACTTCTTTCTTTCTTCTTTCTTTCTTCTTTCTTTCTTCTTTCTTTCTTCTTTCTTATTTCTTTCTTACTTCTTTCTTACTTCTTTCTTACTTCTTTCTTTCTTCTTTCTTACTTCTTTCATACTTCTTTTTTACTTCTTTCTTACTTCTTTCTTACTTCTTTATTACTTCTTTCTTACTTCTTTCTAACTTCTTTTTTCTTCTTTCTTACTTCTTTCTTACTTCTTTCTTACTTCTTTCTTACTTCTTTCTTCTTTCTTTCTTACTTCTTTCTTACTTCTTTCTTACTTCTTTCTTACTTCTTTCTTACTTCTTTCTAACTTCTTTTTTCTTCTTTCTTACTTCTTTCTTACTTCTTTCTTACTTCTTTCTTACTTCTTTCTTTCTTCTTTCTTACTTCTTTCTTACTTCTTTCTTCTTTCTTTCTTACTTCTTTCTTACTTCTTTCTTACTTCTTTCTTACTTCTTTCTTTCTTCTTTCTTACTAATTTCTTTCTTCTTTCTTACTTCTTTCTTACTTCTTTCTTCATTCCTTCTTACTTCTTTCTTACTTCTTTCTTACTTCTCTCTTCTTTCTTCTTTCTTTCTTACTTCTTTCTTACTTCTTTCTTCTTTCTTTCTTACTTCTTTCATACTTCTTTCTTACTTCTTTCTTACTTCTTTCTTCTTTCTTTCTTACTTCTTTCTTACTTCTTTCTTCTTTCTTTCTTATTTCTTTCTTACTTCTTTCTTACTTCTTTCTTACTTCTTTCTTAATTCTTTCATAGTTCTTTCTTACTTCTTTCTTACTTCTTTCTTCTTTCTTTCTTATTTCTTTCTTACTTCTTTCTTACTTCTTTCTTACTTCTTTCTTAATTCTTTCTTACTTCTTTCTTACTTGTTTCTTACTTCTTTCTTCTTTCTTTCTTACTTCTTTCTTACTTCTTTCTTACTTCTTTCTTACTTCTTTCTTACTTCTTTCTTCTTTCTTTCTTACTTCTTTCTTACTTCTTTCTTACTTCTTTCTTACTTCTTTCTTTCCTCTTTCTTACTTCTTTCTTTCTTCTTTCTTACTTCTTTCTTACTTCTTTCTTTCTTCTTTCTTACTTCTTTCTTTCTTTCTTTCTTTCTTCCTTCTTACTTCTTTCGTAATTCTCTCTTACTTCTTTCTTACTTCTTTCTTACTTCTTTATTCTTTCTTTCTTACTTCTTTCTTACTTCTTTCTTACTTCTTTCTTACTTCTTTCTTTCTTCTTTCTTAAAACTTTCTTTCTTCTTTCTTACTTCTTTCTTACTTCTTTCTTCTTTCTTTCTTACTTCTTTCTTACTTTTTAATACTTCTTTATTACTTCTTTCTTACTTCTTTCTTACTTCTTTCTTTCTTCTTTCTTAAAACTTTCTTTCTTTTTTCTTACTTCTTTCTTACTTCTTTCTTCTTTCTTTCTTACTTCTTTCTTACTTTTTAATACTTCTTTCTTACTTCTTTCTTTCTTATTTCTTACTTCTTTCTTCATTCCTTCTTACTTCTTTCTTACTTCTTTCTTTCTTCTTTCTATCTTCTTTCTTTCTTCTTTCTTTCTTCTTTCTTATTTCTTTCTTACTTCTTTCTTACTTCTTTCTTACTTCTTTCTTTCTTCTTTCTTACTTCTTTCATACTTCTTTTTTACTTCTTTCTTACTTCTTTCTTACTTCTTTATTACTTCTTTCTTACTTCTTTCTAACTTCTTTTTTCTTCTTTCTTACTTCTTTCTTACTTCTTTCTTACTTCTTTCTTACTTCTTTCTTCTTTCTTTCTTACTTCTTTCTTACTTCTTTCTTACTTCTTTCTTACTTTTTTCTTACTTCTTTCTAACTTCTTTTTTCTTCTTTCTTACTTCTTTCTTACTTCTTTCTTACTTCTTTCTTACTTCTTTCTTACTTGTTTCTTACTTCTTTCTTCTTTCTTTCTTACTTCTTTCTTACTTCTTTCTTACTTCTTTCTTACTTCTTTATTACTTCGTTCTTTCTTCTTTCTTACTTCTTTCTTTCTTCTTTCTTACTTCTTTCTTTCTTCTTTCTTACTTCTTTCTTACTTCTTTCTTACTTCTTTCTTTCTTCTTTCTTAAAACTTTCTTTCTTCTTTCTTACTTCTTTCTTACTTCTTTCTTCTTTCTTTCTTACTTCTTTCTTACTTTTTAATACTTCTTTATTACTTCTTTCTTACTTCTTTCTTACTTCTTTCTTTCTTCTTTCTTAAAACTTTCTTTCTTTTTTCTTACTTCTTTCTTACTTCTTTCTTCTTTCTTTCTTACTTCTTTCTTACTTTTTAATACTTCTTTCTTACTTCTTTCTTTCTTATTTCTTACTTCTTTCTTCATTCCTTCTTACTTCTTTCTTACTTCTTTCTTACTTTTTAATACTTCTTTATTACTTCTTTCTTACTTCTTTCTTACTTCTTTCTTTCTTCTTTCTTAAAACTTTCTTTCTTTTTTCTTACTTCTTTCTTACTTCTTTCTTCTTTCTTTCTTACTTCTTTCTTACTTTTTAATACTTCTTTCTTACTTCTTTCTTTCTTATTTCTTACTTCTTTCTTCATTCCTTCTTACTTCTTTCTTACTTCTTTCTTTCTTCTTTCTATCTTCTTTCTTTCTTCTTTCTTTCTTCTTTCTTATTTCTTTCTTACTTCTTTCTTACTTCTTTCTTACTTCTTTCTTTCTTCTTTCTTACTTCTTTCATACTTCTTTTTTACTTCTTTCTTACTTCTTTCTTACTTCTTTATTACTTCTTTCTTACTTCTTTCTAACTTCTTTTTTCTTCTTTCTTACTTCTTTCTTACTTCTTTCTTACTTCTTTCTTACTTCTTTCTTCTTTCTTTCTTACTTCTTTCTTACTTCTTTCTTACTTCTTTCTTACTTCTTTCTTACTTCTTTCTAACTTCTTTTTTCTTCTTTCTTACTTCTTTCTTACTTCTTTCTTACTTCTTTCTTACTTCTTTCTTACTTCTTTCTTACTTCTTTCTTCTTTCTTTCTTACTTCTTTCATACTTCTTTCTTACTTCTTTCTTACTTCTTTCTTCTTTCTTTCTTACTTCTTTCTTACTTCTTTCTTCTTTCTTTCTTATTTCTTTCTTACTTCTTTCTTACTTCTTTCTTACTTCTTTCTTAATTCTTTCATACTTCTTTCTTACTTCTTTCTTACTTCTTTCTTCTTTCTTTCTTATTTCTTTCTTACTTCTTTCTTACTTCTTTCTTACTTCTTTCTTAATTCTTTCTTACTTCTTTCTTACTTCTTTCTTACTTCTTTCTTCTTTCTTTCTTACTTCTTTCTTACTTCTTTCTTACTTCTTTCTTACTTCTTTCTTACTTCTTTTTTCTTTCTTTCTTACTTCTTTCTTACTTCTTTCTTACTTCTTTCTTCTTTCTTTCTTACTTCTTTCATACTTCTTTCTTACTTCTTTCTTACTTCTTTATTCTTTCTTTCTTACTTCTTTCTTACTTCTTTCTTTCTTAATTCTTTCTTACTTCTTTCGTACTTCTTTCTTACTTCTTTCTTACTTCTTTCTTACTTCTTTCTTCTTTCTTTCTTACTTCTTTCATACTTCTTTCTTACTTCTTTCTTACTTCTTTCTTTCCTCTTTCTTACTTCTTTCTTTCTTCTTTCTTACTTCTTTCTTACTTCTTTCTTTCTTCTTTCTTACTTCTTTCTTTCTTTCTTTCTTTCTTCCTTCTTACTTCTTTCGTAATTCTTTCTTACTTCTTTCTTACTTCTTTCTTACTTCTTTCTTCTTTCTTTCTTACTTCTTTCTTACTTCTTTCTTACTTCTTTCTTACTTCTTTCTTTCTTCTTTCTTAAAACTTTCTTTCTTCTTTCTTACTTCTTTCTTACTTCTTTCTTCTTTCTTTCTTACTTCTTTCTTACTTTTTAATACTTCTTTATTACTTCTTTCTTACTTCTTTCTTACTTCTTTCTTTCTTCTTTCTTACTTCTTTCTTCATTCCTTCTTACTTCTTTCTTACTTCTTTCTTTCTTCTTTCTTTCTTCTTTCTTTCTTCTTTCTTTCTTCTTTCTTCTTTCATTCTTATTTCTTTCTTACTTCTTTCTTACTTCTTTCTTACTTCTTTCTTTCTTCTTTCTTACTTCTTTCATACTTCTTTTTTACTTCTTTCTTACTTCTTTCTTACTTCTTTCTTACTTCTTTCTAACTTCTTTTTTCTTCTTTCTTACTTCTTTCTTACTTCTTTCTTACTTCTTTCTTACTTCTTTCTTCTTTCTTTCTTACTTCTTTCTTACTTCTTTCTTACTTCTTTCTTACTTCTTTCTTACTTCTTTCTTACTTCTTTCTTACTTCTTTCTTCTTTTTTTATTACTTCTTTCTTACTTCTTTCTTACTTGTTTCTTCTTTCTTTCTTACTTCTTTCTTACTTCTTTCTTTCTTATTTCTTTCTTACTTCTTTCGTACTTCTTTCTTACTTCTTTCTTACTTCTTTCTTCTTTCTTACTTGTTTCTTTCCTCTTTCTTACTTCTTTCTTTCTTCTTTCTTACTTCTTTCTTACTTCTTTCTTTCTTCTTTCTTACTTCTCTCTTACTTCTCTCTTACTTCTTTCTTACTTCTTTCTTCTTTCTTTCTTGCTTCTTTCTTTCTTCTTTCTTACTTCTTTCTTTCTTCTTTCTTACTTCTTTCTAACTTCTTTTTTCTACTTTCTTACTTCTTTCTTACTTCTTTCTTACTTCTTTCTTTCTTACTTCTTTCTTACTTCTTTCTTTCTTCTTTCTTACTTCTTTCTTCATTCCTTCTTACTTCTTTCTTACTTCTTTCTTACTTCTTTCTTCTTTCTTCTTTCTTTCTTACTTCTTTCTTACTTCTTTCTTACTTCTTTCTTACTTATTTCTTACTTCTTTCTTTCTTCTTTCTTACTTCTTTCATACTTCTTTCTTACTTCTTTCTTACTTCTTTCTTCTTTCTTTCTTACTTCTTTCATACTTCTTTCTTACTTCTTTCTTACTTCTTTCTTACTTCTTTCTTACTTCTTTCTTATTTCTTTCTTACTTCTTTCTTACTTCTTTCTTACTTCTTTCTTACATCTTTCTTCTTTCTTTCTTATTTCTTTCTTACTTCTTTCTTACTTCTTTCTTATTTCTTTCGTACTTCTTTCTTACTTCTTTCTTACTTGTTTCTTACTTCTTTCTTCTTTCTTTCTTACTTCTTTCTTACTTCTTTCTTACTTCTTTCTTTCTTCTTTCTTACTTCTTTCTTTCTTCTTTCTTACTTCTTTCTTACTTCTTTCTTCATTCCTTCTTACTTCTTTCTTACTTCTTTCTTACATCTTTCTTACTTCTTTCTTACTTCTCTCTTACTTCTTTCTTACTTCTTTCATACTTCTTTCTTACTTCTTTCTTACTTCTTTCTTATTTCTTTCTTACTTCTTTCTTACTTCTTTCTTACTTCTTTCTTCTTTCTTTCTTACTTCTTTCTTACTTCTTTCTTTCTTAATTCTTTCTTACTTCTTTCTTACTTCTTTCTTACTTCTTTCTTCTTTCTTTCTTACTTCTTTCTTCATTCTTTCTTACTCCTTTCTTACTTCTTTCTTACTTCTTTCTTACTTCTTTCTTTTTTCTTTCTTACTTCTTTCTTTCTTCTTTCTTACTTCTTTCTTACTTCTTTCTTTCTTCTTTCTTACTTCTTTCTTACTTCTTTCTTTCTTACTTCTTTCTTACTTTTTATCTTACTTCTTTCTAACTTCTTTCTTACTTCTTTCTTACTTCTTTCTTACTTCTTTCTTTCTTACTTCTTTCTTACTTCTTTCGTACTTCTTTCTTACTTCTTTCTTACTTCTTTCTTTCTTCTTTCTTTCTTCTTTCTTTCTTCTTTCTTTCTTCTTTCTTCTTTCATTCTTATTTCTTTCTTACTTCTTTCTTACTTCTTTCTTACTTCTTTCTTTCTTCTTTCTTACTTCTTTCATACTTCTTTTTTACTTCTTTCTTACTTCTTTCTTACTTCTTTCTTACTTCTTTCTAACTTTTTTCTTCTTTCTTACTTCTTTCTTACTTCTTTCTTACTTCTTTCTTCTTTCTTTCTTACTTCTTTCTTACTTCTTTCTTACTTCTTTCTTACTTCTTTCTTACTTCTTTCTTACTTCTTTCTTACTTCTTTCTTCTTTTTTTATTACTTCTTTCTTACTTCTTTCTTACTTCTTTCTTCTTTCTTTCTTACTTCTTTCTTACTTCTTTCTTTCTTAATTCTTTCTTACTTCTTTCGTACTTCTTTCTTACTTCTTTCTTACTTCTTTCTTCTTTCTTACTTGTTTCTTTCCTCTTTCTTACTTCTTTCTTTCTTCTTTCTTACTTCTTTCTTACTTCTTTCTTTCTTCTTTCTTACTTCTCTCTTACTTCTCTCTTACTTCTTTCTTACTTCTTTCTTCTTTCTTTCTTGCTTCTTTCTTTCTTCTTTCTTACTTCTTTCTTTCTTCTTTCTTACTTCTTTCTAACTTCTTTTTTCTACTTTCTTACTTCTTTCTTACTTCTTTCTTACTTCTTTCTTTCTTACTTCTTTCTTACTTCTTTCTTTCTTCTTTCTTACTTCTTTCTTCATTCCTTCTTACTTCTTTCTTACTTCTTTCTTACTTCTTTCTTCTTTCTTCTTTCTTTCTTACTTCTTTCTTACTTCTTTCTTACTTCTTTCTTACTTATTTCTTACTTCTTTCTTTCTTCTTTCTTACTTCTTTCATACTTCTTTCTTACTTCTTTCTTACTTCTTTCTTCTTTCTTTCTTACTTCTTTCATACTTCTTTCTTACTTCTTTCTTACTTCTTTCTTTCTTCTTTCTTACTTCTTTCTTATTTCTTTCTTACTTCTTTCTTACTTCTTTCTTACTTCTTTCTTACTTCTTTCTTCTTTCTTTCTTATTTCTTTCTTACTTCTTTCTTACTTCTTTCTTATTTCTTTCGTACTTCTTTCTTACTTCTTTCTTACTTGTTTCTTACTTCTTTCTTCTTTCTTTCTTACTTCTTTCTTACTTCTTTCTTACTTCTTTCTTTCTTCTTTCTTACTTCTTTCTTTCTTCTTTCTTACTTCTTTCTTACTTCTTTCTTAATTCCTTCTTACTTCTTTCTTACTTCTTTCTTACATCTTTCTTACTTCTTTCTTACTTCTCTCTTACTTCTTTCTTACTTCTTTCATACTTCTTTCTTACTTCTTTCTTACTTCTTTCTTATTTCTTTCTTACTTCTTTCTTACTTCTTTCTTACTTCTTTCTTCTTTCTTTCTTACTTCTTTCTTACTTCTTTCTTTCTTAATTCTTTCTTACTTCTTTCTTACTTCTTTCTTACTTCTTTCTTCTTTCTTTCTTACTTCTTTCTTCATTCTTTCTTACTCCTTTCTTACTTCTTTCTTACTTCTTTCTTACTTCTTTCTTTTTTCTTTCTTACTTCTTTCTTTCTTCTTTCTTACTTCTTTCTTACTTCTTTCTTACTTTTTATCTTACTTCTTTCTAACTTCTTTCTTACTTCTTTCTTACTTCTTTCTTACTTCTTTCTTTCTTACTTCTTTCTTACTTCTTTCGTACTTCTTTCTTTCTTCTTTCTTACTTCTTTCTTTCTTCTTTCTTACTTCTTTCTTACTTCTTTCTTCATTCCTTCTTACTTCTTTCTTACTTCTTTCTTACATCTTTCTTACTTCTTTCTTACTTCTCTCTTACTTCTTTCTTACTTCTTTCATACTTCTTTCTTACTTCTTTCTTACTTCTTTCTTATTTCTTTCTTACTTCTTTCTTACTTCTTTCTTACTTCTTTCTTCTTTCTTTCTTACTTCTTTCTTACTTCTTTCTTTCTTAATTCTTTCTTACTTCTTTCTTACTTCTTTCTTACTTCTTTCTTCTTTCTTTCTTACTTCTTTCTTCATTCTTTCTTACTCCTTTCTTACTTCTTTCTTACTTCTTCCTTACTTCTTTCTTTTTTCTTTCTTACTTCTTTCTTTCTTCTTTCTTACTTCTTTCTTACTTCTTTCTTTCTTCTTTCTTACTTCTTTCTTACTTCTTTCTTTCTTACTTCTTTCTTACTTTTTATCTTACTTCTTTCTAACTTCTTTCTTACTTCTTTCTTACTTCTTTCTTACTTCTTTCTTTCTTACTTCTTTCTTACTTCTTTCGTACTTCTTTCTTACTTCTTTCTTACTTCTTTCTTACTTCTTTCTTCATTCCTTCTTACTTCTTTCTTACTTCTTTCTTACTTCTTTCTTCTTTCTTCTTTCTTTCTTACTTCTTTCTTACTTCTTTCTTACTTCTTTCTTACTTATTTCTTAATTCTTTCTTACTTCTTTCTTTCTTCTTTCTTAAAACTTTCTTTCTTTCTTTCTTCTTTCTTACTTTTTTCGTAATTCTTTCTTACTTCTTTCTTACTTCTTTCTTCTTTCTTCTTTCTTTCTTACTTCTTTCTTACTTCTTTCTTACTTCTTTCTTACTTCTTTCTTTCTTCTTTCTTAAAACTTTCTTTCTTTTTTCTTACTTCTTTCTTACTTCTTTCTTCTTTCTTTCTTACTTCTTTCTTACTTTTTAATACTTCTTTCTTACTTCTTTCTTTCTTCTTTCTTACTTCTTTCTTCATTCCTTCTTACTTCTTTCTTACTTCTTTCTTTCTTCTTTCTTTCTTCTTTCTTTCTTCTTTCTTTCTTCTTTCTTATTTCTTTCTTACTTCTTTCTTACTTCTTTCTTACTTCTTTCTTTCTTCTTTCTTACTTCTTTCATACTTCTTTTTTACTTCTTTCTTACTTCTTTCTTACTTCTTTATTACTTCTTTCTTACTTCTTTCTAACTTCTTTTTTCTTCTTTCTTACTTCTTTCTTACTTCTTTCTTACTTCTTTCTTACTTCTTTCTTCTTTCTTTCTTACTTCTTTCTTACTTCTTTCTTACTTCTTTCTTACTTCTTTCTTACTTCTTTCTAACTTCTTTTTTCTTCTTTCTTACTTCTTTCTTACTTCTTTCTTACTTCTTTCTTACTTCTTTCTTACTTGTTTCTTACTTCTTTCTTCTTTCTTTCTTACTTCTTTCTTACTTCTTTCTTACTTCTTTCTTACTTCTTTCTTACTTCTTTATTACTTCGTTCTTTCTTCTTTCTTACTTCTTTCTTTCTTCTTTCTTACTTCTTTCTTTCTTCTTTCTTACTTCTTTCTTACTTCTTTCTTCTTTCTTTCTTACTTCTTTCTTACTTCTTTCTTACTTCTTTCTTACTTCTTTCTTTCTTCTTTCTTACTAATTTCTTTCTTCTTTCTTACTTCTTTCTTACTTCTTTCTTCATTCCTTCTTACTTCTTTCTTACTTCTTTCTTACTTCTCTCTTCTTTCTTCTTTCTTTCTTACTTCTTTCTTACTTCTTTCTTCTTTCTTTCTTACTTCTTTCATACTTCTTTCTTACTTCTTTCTTACTTCTTTCTTCTTTCTTTCTTACTTCTTTCTTACTTCTTTCTTCTTTCTTTCTTATTTCTTTCTTACTTCTTTCTTACTTCTTTCTTACTTCTTTCTTAATTCTTTCATACTTCTTTCTTACTTCTTTCTTACTTCTTTCTTCTTTCTTTCTTATTTCTTTCTTACTTCTTTCTTACTTCTTTCTTACTTCTTTCTTAATTCTTTCTTACTTCTTTCTTACTTGTTTCTTACTTCTTTCTTCTTTCTTTCTTACTTCTTTCTTACTTCTTTCTTACTTCTTTCTTACTTCTTTCTTACTTCTTTTTTCTTTCTTTCTTACTTCTTTCTTACTTCTTTCTTACTTCTTTCTTCTTTCTTTCTTACTTCTTTCATACTTCTTTCTTACTTCTTTCTTACTTCTTTATTCTTTCTTTCTTACTTCTTTCTTACTTCTTTCTTTCTTAATTCTTTCTTACTTCTTTCGTACTTCTTTCTTACTTCTTTCTTACTTCTTTCTTACTTCTTTCTTCTTTCTTTCTTACTTCTTTCTTACTTCTTTCTTACTTCTTTCTTACTTCTTTCTTTCCTCTTTCTTTCTTCTTTCTTTCTTCTTTCTTACTTCTTTCTTACTTCTTTCTTTCTTCTTTCTTACTTCTTTCTTTCTTTCTTTCTTTCTTCCTTCTTACTTCTTTCGTAATTCTCTCTTACTTCTTTCTTACTTCTTTCTTACTTCTTTCTTCTTTCTTTCTTACTTCTTTCTTACTTCTTTCTTACTTCTTTCTTACTTCTTTCTTTCTTCTTTCTTAAAACTTTCTTTCTTCTTTCTTACTTCTTTCTTACTTCTTTCTTCTTTCTTTCTTACTTCTTTCTTACTTTTTAATACTTCTTTATTACTTCTTTCTTACTTCTTTCTTACTTCTTTCTTTCTTCTTTCTTACTTCTTTCTTCATTCCTTCTTACTTCTTTCTTACTTCTTTCTTTCTTCTTTCTTTCTTCTTTCTTTCTTCTTTCTTTCTTCTTTCTTTCTTCTTTCTTCTTTCATTCTTATTTTTTTCTTACTTCTTTCTTACTTCTTTCTTACTTCTTTCTTTCTTCTTTCTTACTTCTTTCATACTTCTTTTTTACTTCTTTCTTACTTCTTTCTTACTTCTTTCTTACTTCTTTCTTACTTCTTTCTAACTTCTTTTTTTTTCTTTCTTACTTCTTTCTTACTTCTTTCTTACTTCTTTCTTACTTCTTTCTTCTTTCTTTCTTACTTCTTTCTTACTTCTTTCTTACTTCTTTCTTACTTCTTTCTTACTTCTTTCTTACTTCTTTCTTACTTCTTTCTTACTTCTTTCTTCTTTTTTTATTACTTCTTTCTTACTTCTTTCTTACTTCTTTCTTCTTTCTTTCTTACTTCTTTCTTACTTCTTTCTTTCTTAATTCTTTCTTACTTCTTTCGTACTTCTTTCTTACTTCTTTCTTACTTCTTTCTTCTTTCTTACTTGTTTCTTTCCTCTTTCTTACTTCTTTCTTTCTTCTTTCTTACTTCTTTCTTACTTCTTTCTTTCTTCTTTCTTACTTCTCTCTTACTTCTCTCTTACTTCTTTCTTACTTCTTTCTTCTTTCTTTCTTGCTTCTTTCTTTCTTCTTTCTTACTTCTTTCTTTCTACTTTCTTACTTCTTTCTAACTTCTTTTTTCTACTTTCTTACTTCTTTCTTACTTCTTTCTTACTTCTTTCTTTCTTACTTCTTTCTTACTTCTTTCTTTCTTCTTTCTTACTTCTTTCTTCATTCCTTCTTACTTCTTTCTTACTTCTTTCTTACTTCTTTCTTCTTTCTTCTTTCTTTCTTACTTCTTTCTTACTTCTTTCTTACTTCTTTCTTACTTCTTTCTTACTTATTTCTTACTTCTTTCTTTCTTCTTTCTTACTTCTTTCATACTTCTTTCTTACTTCTTTCTTACTTCTTTCTTATTTCTTTCTTACTTCTTTCTTACTTCTTTCTTACTTCTTTCTTCTTTCTTTCTTATTTCTTTCTTACTTCTTTCTTACTTCTTTCTTATTTCTTTCGTACTTCTTTCTTACTTCTTTCTTACTTGTTTCTTACTTCTTTCTTCTTTCTTTCTTACTTCTTTCTTACTTCTTTCTTACTTCTTTCTTCTTTCTTTCTTACTTCTTTCTTACTTCTTTCTTTCTTCTTTCTTACTTCTTTCTTACTTCTTTCTTCATTCCTTCTTACTTCTTTCTTACTTCTTTCTTACATCTTTCTTACTTCTTTCTTACTTCTCTCTTACTTCTTTCTTACTTCTTTCATACTTCTTTCTTACTTCTTTCTTACTTCTTTCTTATTTCTTTCTTACTTCTTTCTTACTTCTTTCTTCCTTCTTTCTTCTTTCTTTCTTACTTCTTTCTTACTTCTTTCTTTCTTAATTCTTTCTTACTTCTTTCTTACTTCTTTCTTACTTCTTTCTTCTTTCTTTCTTACTTCTTTCTTCTTTCTTTCTTACTCCTTTCTTACTTCTTTCTTACTTCTTTCTTACTTCTTTCTTTTTTCTTTCTTACTTCTTTCTTTCTTCTTTCTTACTACTTTCTTACTTCTTTCTTTCTTCTTTCTTACTTCTTTCTTACTTCTTTCTTTCTTACTTCTTTCTTACTTTTTATCTTACTTCTTTCTAACTTCTTTCTTACTTCTTTCTTACTTCTTTCTTACTTGTTTCTTTCTTACTTCTTTCTTACTTCTTTCGTACTTCTTTCTTACTTCTTTCTTACTTCTTTCTTACTTCTTTCTTCATTCCTTCTTACTTCTTTCTTACTTCTTTCTTACTTCTTTCTTACTTCTTTACTTCTTTCATACTTCTTTCTTACTTCTTTCTTACTTCTTTCTTCTTTCTTTCTTACTTCTTTCTTACTTCTTTCTTACTTCTTTCTTACTTCTTTCTTACTTCTTTCTTACTTGTTTCTTACTTCTTTCTTCTTTCTTTCTTACTTCTTTCTTACTTCTTTCTTACTTCTTTCTTACTTCTTTCTTACTTCGTTCTTTCTTCTTTCTTACTTCTTTCTTTCTTCTTTCTTACTTCTTTCTTTCTTCTTTCTTACTTCTTTCTTACTTCTTTCTTACTTCTTTCTTACTTCTTTCTTACTTCTTTCTTTCTTACTTCTTTCTTACTTCTTTCTTTCTTCTTTCTTACTTCTTTCTTACTTCTTTCTTCATTCCTTCTTACTTCTTTCTTACTTCTTTCTAACATCTTTCTTACTTCTTTCTTACTTCTCTCTTACTTCTTTCTTACTTCTTTCTTCTTTCTTTCTTTCTTCTTTCTTTCTTCTTTCTTACTTCTTTCTAACTTCTTTTCTCTACTTTCTTACTTCTTTCTTACTTCTTTCTTACTTCTTTCTTTCTTACTTCTTTCTTACTTCTTTCTTTCTTCTTTCTTACTTCTTTCTTCATTCCTTCTTACTTCTTTCTTACTTCTTTCTTACTTCTTTCTTCTTTCTTTCTTACTTCTTTCTTACTTCTTTCTTACTTCTTTCTTACTTATTTCTTACTTCTTTCTTTCTTCTTTCTTACTTCTTTCATACTTCTTTTTTACTTCTTTCTTACTTCTTTCTTACTTCTTTCTTACTTCTTTCTTACTTCTTTCTAACTTCTTTTTTCTTCTTTCTTACTTCTTTCTTACTTCTTTCTTACTTCTTTCTTACTTCTTTCTTCTTTCTTTCTTACTTCTTTCTTACTTCTTTCTTACTTCTTTCTTACTTCTTTCTTACTTCTTTCTTACTTCTTTCTTACTTCTTTCTTCTTTTTTTATTACTTCTTTCTTACTTCTTTCTTACTTCTTTCTTCTTTCTTTCTTACTTCTTTCTTACTTCTTTCTTTCTTAATTCTTTCTTACTTCTTTCGTACTTCTTTCTTACTTCTTTCTTACTTCTTTCTTCTTTCTTACTTGTTTCTTTCCTCTTTCTTACTTCTTTCTTTCTTCTTTCTTACTTCTTTCTTACTTCTTTCTTTCTTCTTTCTTACTTCTCTCTTACTTCTCTCTTACTTCTTTCTTACTTCTTTCTTCTTTCTTTCTTGCTTCTTTCTTTCTTCTTTCTTACTTCTTTCTTTCTACTTTCTTACTTCTTTCTAACTTCTTTTTTCTACTTTCTTACTTCTTTCTTACTTCTTTCTTACTTCTTTCTTTCTTACTTCTTTCTTACTTCTTTCTTTCTTCTTTCTTACTTCTTTCTTCATTCCTTCTTACTTCTTTCTTACTTCTTTCTTACTTCTTTCTTCTTTCTTCTTTCTTTCTTACTTCTTTCTTACTTCTTTCTTACTTCTTTCTTACTTCTTTCTTACTTATTTCTTACTTCTTTCTTTCTTCTTTCTTACTTCTTTCATACTTCTTTCTTACTTCTTTCTTACTTCTTTCTTCTTTCTTTCTTACTTCTTTCATACTTCTTTCTTACTTCTTTCTTACTTCTTTCTTATTTCTTTCTTACTTCTTTCTTACTTCTTTCTTACTTCTTTCTTACTTCTTTCTTCTTTCTTTCTTATTTCTTTCTTACTTCTTTCTTACTTCTTTCTTATTTCTTTCGTACTTCTTTCTTACTTCTTTCTTACTTGTTTCTTACTTCTTTCTTCTTTCTTTCTTACTTCTTTCTTACTTCTTTCTTACTTCTTTCTTCTTTCTTTCTTACTTCTTTCTTACTTCTTTCTTACTTCTTTCTTTCTTCTTTCTTACTTCTTTCTTTCTTTCTTACTTCTTTCTTACTTCTTTCTTCATTCCTTCTTACTTCTTTCTTACTTCTTTCTTACATCTTTCTTACTTCTTTCTTACTTCTCTCTTACTTCTTTCTTACTTCTTTCATACTTCTTTCTTACTTCTTTCTTACTTCTTTCTTATTTCTTTCTTACTTCTTTCTTACTTCTTTCTTCCTTCTTTCTTCTTTCTTTCTTACTTCTTTCTTACTTCTTTCTTTCTTAATTCTTTCTTACTTCTTTCTTACTTCTTTCTTACTTCTTTCTTCTTTCTTTCTTACTTCTTTCTTCTTTCTTTCTTACTCCTTTCTTACTTCTTTCTTACTTCTTTCTTACTTCTTTCTTTTTTCTTTCTTACTTCTTTCTTTCTTCTTTCTTACTACTTTCTTACTTCTTTCTTTCTTCTTTCTTACTTCTTTCTTACTTCTTTCTTTCTTACTTCTTTCTTACTTCTTTCTTACTTCTTTCTTACTTCTTTCTTTCTTACTTCTTTCTTACTTCTTTCTTTCTTCTTTCTTACTTCTTTCTTACTTCTTTCTTCATTCCTTCTTACTTCTTTCTTACTTCTTTCTAACATCTTTCTTACTTCTTTCTTACTTCTCTCTTACTTCTTTCTTACTTCTTTCTTCTTTCTTTCTTTCTTCTTTCTTTCTTCTTTCTTACTTCTTTCTAACTTCTTTTCTCTACTTTCTTACTTCTTTCTTACTTCTTTCTTACTTCTTTCTTTCTTACTTCTTTCTTACTTCTTTCTTTCTTCTTTCTTACTTCTTTCTTCATTCCTTCTTACTTCTTTCTTACTTCTTTCTTACTTCTTTCTTCTTTCTTTCTTACTTCTTTCTTACTTCTTTCTTACTTCTTTCTTACTTATTTCTTACTTCTTTCTTTCTTCTTTCTTACTTCTTTCATACTTCTTTTTTACTTCTTTCTTACTTCTTTCTTACTTCTTTCTTACTTCTTTCTTACTTCTTTCTTACTTCTTTCTAACTTCTTTTTTCTTCTTTCTTACTTCTTTCTTACTTCTTTCTTACTTCTTTCTTACTTCTTTCTTCTTTCTTTCTTACTTCTTTCTTACTTCTTTCTTACTTCTTTCTTACTTCTTTCTTACTTCTTTCTTACTTCTTTCTTACTTCTTTCTTCTTTTTTTATTACTTCTTTCTTACTTCTTTCTTACTTCTTTCTTCTTTCTTTCTTACTTCTTTCTTACTTCTTTCTTTCTTAATTCTTTCTTACTTCTTTCGTACTTCTTTCTTACTTCTTTCTTACTTCTTTCTTCTTTCTTACTTGTTTCTTTCCTCTTTCTTACTTCTTTCTTTCTTCTTTCTTACTTCTTTCTTACTTCTTTCTTTCTTCTTTCTTACTTCTCTCTTACTTCTCTCTTACTTCTTTCTTACTTCTTTCTTCTTTCTTTCTTGCTTCTTTCTTTCTTCTTTCTTACTTCTTTCTTTCTACTTTCTTACTTCTTTCTAACTTCTTTTTTCTACTTTCTTACTTCTTTCTTACTTCTTTCTTACTTCTTTCTTTCTTACTTCTTTCTTACTTCTTTCTTTCTTCTTTCTTACTTCTTTCTTCATTCCTTCTTACTTCTTTCTTACTTCTTTCTTACTTCTTTCTTCTTTCTTCTTTCTTTCTTACTTCTTTCTTACTTCTTTCTTACTTCTTTCTTACTTCTTTCTTACTTATTTCTTACTTCTTTCTTTCTTCTTTCTTACTTCTTTCATACTTCTTTCTTACTTCTTTCTTACTTCTTTCTTCTTTCTTTCTTACTTCTTTCATACTTCTTTCTTACTTCTTTCTTACTTCTTTCTTATTTCTTTCTTACTTCTTTCTTACTTCTTTCTTACTTCTTTCTTACTTCTTTCTTCTTTCTTTCTTATTTCTTTCTTACTTCTTTCTTACTTCTTTCTTATTTCTTTCGTACTTCTTTCTTACTTCTTTCTTACTTGTTTCTTACTTCTTTCTTCTTTCTTTCTTACTTCTTTCTTACTTCTTTCTTACTTCTTTCTTCTTTCTTTCTTACTTCTTTCTTACTTCTTTCTTACTTCTTTCTTTCTTCTTTCTTACTTCTTTCTTTCTTCTTTCTTACTTCTTTCTTACTTCTTTCTTCATTCCTTCTTACTTCTTTCTTACTTCTTTCTTACATCTTTCTTACTTCTTTCTTACTTCTCTCTTACTTCTTTCTTACTTCTTTCATACTTCTTTCTTACTTCTTTCTTACTTCTTTCTTATTTCTTTCTTACTTCTTTCTTACTTCTTTCTTCCTTCTTTCTTCTTTCTTTCTTACTTCTTTCTTACTTCTTTCTTTCTTAATTCTTTCTTACTTCTTTCTTACTTCTTTCTTACTTCTTTCTTCTTTCTTTCTTACTTCTTTCTTCTTTCTTTCTTACTCCTTTCTTACTTCTTTCTTACTTCTTTCTTACTTCTTTCTTTTTTCTTTCTTACTTCTTTCTTTCTTCTTTCTTACTACTTTCTTACTTCTTTCTTTCTTCTTTCTTACTTCTTTCTTACTTCTTTCTTTCTTACTTCTTTCTTACTTCTTTCTTACTTCTTTCTTACTTCTTTCTTTCTTACTTCTTTCTTACTTCTTTCTTTCTTCTTTCTTACTTCTTTCTTACTTCTTTCTTCATTCCTTCTTACTTCTTTCTTACTTCTTTCTAACATCTTTCTTACTTCTTTCTTACTTCTCTCTTACTTCTTTCTTACTTCTTTCTTCTTTCTTTCTTTCTTCTTTCTTTCTTCTTTCTTACTTCTTTCTAACTTCTTTTCTCTACTTTCTTACTTCTTTCTTACTTCTTTCTTACTTCTTTCTTTCTTACTTCTTTCTTACTTCTTTCTTTCTTCTTTCTTACTTCTTTCTTCATTCCTTCTTACTTCTTTCTTACTTCTTTCTTACTTCTTTCTTCTTTCTTTCTTACTTCTTTCTTACTTCTTTCTTACTTCTTTCTTACTTATTTCTTACTTCTTTCTTTCTTCTTTCTTACTTCTTTCATACTTCTTTTTTACTTCTTTCTTACTTCTTTCTTACTTCTTTCTTACTTCTTTCTTACTTCTTTCTAACTTCTTTTTTCTTCTTTCTTACTTCTTTCTTACTTCTTTCTTACTTCTTTCTTACTTCTTTCTTCTTTCTTTCTTACTTCTTTCTTACTTCTTTCTTACTTCTTTCTTACTTCTTTCTTACTTCTTTCTTACTTCTTTCTTCTTTTTTTATTACTTCTTTCTTACTTCTTTCTTACTTCTTTCTTCTTTCTTTCTTACTTCTTTCTTACTTCTTTCTTTCTTAATTCTTTCTTACTTCTTTCGTACTTCTTTCTTACTTCTTTCTTACTTCTTTCTTCTTTCTTACTTGTTTCTTTCCTCTTTCTTACTTCTTTCTTTCTTCTTTCTTACTTCTTTCTTACTTCTTTCTTTCTTCTTTCTTACTTCTCTCTTACTTCTCTCTTACTTCTTTCTTACTTCTTTCTTCTTTCTTTCTTGCTTCTTTCTTTCTTCTTTCTTACTTCTTTCTTTCTACTTTCTTACTTCTTTCTAACTTCTTTTTTCTACTTTCTTACTTCTTTCTTACTTCTTTCTTACTTCTTTCTTTCTTACTTCTTTCTTACTTCTTTCTTTCTTCTTTCTTACTTCTTTCTTCATTCCTTCTTACTTCTTTCTTACTTCTTTCTTACTTCTTTATTCTTTCTTCTTTCTTTCTTACTTCTTTCTTACTTCTTTCTTACTTCTTTCTTACTTCTTTCTTAATTATTTCTTACTTCTTTCTTTCTTCTTTCTTACTTCTTTCATACTTCTTTCTTACTTCTTTCTTACTTCTTTCTTCTTTCTTTCTTACTTCTTTCATACTTCTTTCTTACTTCTTTCTTACTTCTTTCTTATTTCTTTCTTACTTCTTTCTTACTTCTTTCTTACTTCTTTCTTACTTCTTTCTTCTTTCTTTCTTATTTCTTTCTTACTTCTTTCTTACTTCTTTCTTATTTCTTTCGTACTTCTTTCTTACTTCTTTCTTACTTGTTTCTTACTTCTTTCTTCTTTCTTTCTTACTTCTTTCTTACTTCTTTCTTACTTCTTTCTTCTTTCTTTCTTACTTCTTTCTTACTTCTTTCTTACTTCTTTCTTTCTTCTTTCTTACTTCTTTCTTTCTTCTTTCTTACTTCTTTCTTACTTCTTTCTTCATTCCTTCTTACTTCTTTCTTACTTCTTTCTTACATCTTTCTTACTTCTTTCTTACTTCTCTCTTACTTCTTTCTTACTTCTTTCATACTTCTTTCTTACTTCTTTCTTACTTCTTTCTTATTTCTTTCTTACTTCTTTCTTACTTCTTTCTTCCTTCTTTCTTCTTTCTTTCTTACTTCTTTCTTACTTCTTTCTTTCTTAATTCTTTCTTACTTCTTTCTTACTTCTTTCTTACTTCTTTCTTCTTTCTTTCTTTCTTCTTTCTTTCTTACTCCTTTCTTACTTCTTTCTTACTTCTTTCTTACTTCTTTCTTTTTTCTTTCTTACTTCTTTCTTTCTTCTTTCTTACTACTTTCTTACTTCTTTCTTTCTTCTTTCTTACTTCTTTCTTACTTCTTTCTTTCTTACTTCTTTCTTACTTTTTATTTTACTTCTTTCTAACTTCTTTCTTACTTCTTTCTTACTTCTTTCTTACTTCTTTCTTTCTTACTTCTTTCTTACTTCTTTCGTACTTCTTTCTTACTTCTTTCTTACTTCTTTCTTACTTCTTTCTTCATTCCTTCTTACTTCTTTCTTACTTCTTTCTTACTTCTTTCTTACTTCTTTACTTCTTTCATACTTCTTTCTTACTTCTTTCTTACTTCTTTCTTCTTTCTTTCTTACTTCTTTCTTACTTCTTTCTTACTTCTTTCTTACTTCTTTCTTACTTCTTTCTTACTTGTTTCTTACTTCTTTCTTCTTTCTTTCTTACTTCTTTCTTACTTCTTTCTTACTTCTTTCTTACTTCTTTCTTACTTCGTTCTTTCTTCTTTCTTACTTCTTTCTTTCTTCTTTCTTACTTCTTTCTTTCTTCTTTCTTACTTCTTTCTTATTTCTTTCTTACTTCTTTATTACTTCTTTCTTACTTCTTTCTTTCTTACTTCTTTCTTACTTCTTTCTTTCTTCTTTCTTACTTCTTTCTTACTTCTTTCTTCATTCCTTCTTACTTCTTTCTTACTTCTTTCTAACATCTTTCTTACTTCTTTCTTACTTCTCTCTTACTTCTTTCTTACTTCTTTCTTCTTTCTTTCTTTCTTCTTTCTTTCTTCTTTCTTACTTCTTTCTAACTTATTTTCTCTACTTTCTTACTTCTTTCTTACTTCTTTCTTACTTCTTTCTTTCTTACTTCTTTCTTACTTCTTTCTTTCTTCTTTCTTACTTCTTTCTTCATTCCTTCTTACTTCTTTCTTACTTCTTTCTTACTTCTTTCTTCTTTCTTTCTTACTTCTTTCTTACTTCTTTCTTACTTCTTTCTTACTTATTTCTTACTTCTTTCTTTCTTCTTTCTTACTTCTTTCATACTTCTTTCTTACTTCTTTCTTACTTCTTTCTTCTTTCTTACTTACTTCTTTCATACTTCTTTCTTACTTCTTTCTTACTTCTTTCTTCTTTCTTTCTTACTTCTTTCTTTCTTAATTCTTTCTTACTTCTTTCTTACTTCTTTCTTCTTTCTTCTTTCTTTCTTACTTCTTTCTTCTTTCTTTCTTACTCCTTTCTTACTTCTTTCTTACTTCTTTCTTACTTCTTTCTTTCTTCTTTCTTACTTCTTTCTTTCTTCTTTCTTACTTCTTTCTTTCTTACTTCTTTCTTACTTCTTTCTTACTTCTTTCTTCTTTCTTTCTTACTTCTTTCTTACTTCTTTCTTACTACTTTCTTCATTCCTTCTTACTTCTTTCTTACTTCTTTCTTACTTCTTTCTTACTTCTTTCTTTCTTCTTTCTTCTTTCTTTCTTACTTCTTTCTTACTTGTTTCCTACTTCTTTCTTATTTCTTTCTTTCTTCTTTCTTACTTCTTTCATAATTCTTTCTTACTTCTTTCTTACTTCTTTCTACTTTCTTTCTTACTTCTTTCTTACTTCTTTCTTACTTCGTTCTTTCTTCTTTCTTACTTCTTTCTTCATTCCTTCTTAATTCTTTATTACTTCTTTCTTTCTTCTTTCTTACTTCTTTCCTACTTCTTTCTTTCTTCTTTCTTCTTTCTTTCTTATTTCTTTCTTACTTCTTTCTTACTTCATTCTTACTTCTTTCTTTCTTCTTTCCTACTTCTTTCATACTTTTTCTTACTTCTTTCTTACTTCTTTCTTCTTTCTTTCTTACTTCTTTCTTACTTCTTTCTTACTTCTTTCTTTCTTACTTCTTTCTTACTTCTTTCTTTCTTCTTTCTTACTTCTTTCTTACTTCTTTCTTCATTCCTTCTTACTTCTTTCTTACTTCTTTCTAACATCTTTCTTACTTCTTTCTTACTTCTCTCTTACTTCTTTCTTACTTCTTTCTTCTTTCTTTCTTTCTTCTTTCTTTCTTCTTTCTTACTTCTTTCTAACTTATTTTCTCTACTTTCTTACTTCTTTCTTACTTCTTTCTTACTTCTTTCTTTCTTACTTCTTTCTTACTTCTTTCTTTCTTCTTTCTTACTTCTTTCTTCATTCCTTCTTACTTCTTTCTTACTTCTTTCTTACTTCTTTCTTCTTTCTTTCTTACTTCTTTCTTACTTCTTTCTTACTTCTTTCTTACTTATTTCTTACTTCTTTCTTTCTTCTTTCTTACTTCTTTCATACTTCTTTCTTACTTCTTTCTTACTTCTTTCTTCTTTCTTACTTACTTCTTTCATACTTCTTTCTTACTTCTTTCTTACTTCTTTCTTCTTTCTTTCTTACTTCTTTCTTTCTTAATTCTTTCTTACTTCTTTCTTACTTCTTTCTTCTTTCTTCTTTCTTCTTTCTTTCTTACTTCTTTCTTCTTTCTTTCTTACTCCTTTCTTACTTCTTTCTTACTTCTTTCTTACTTCTTTCTTTCTTCTTTCTTACTTCTTTCTTTCTTCTTTCTTACTTCTTTCTTTCTTACTTCTTTCTTACTTCTTTCTTACTTCTTTCTTCTTTCCTTCTTACTTCTTTCTTACTTCTTTCTTACTACTTTCTTCATTCCTTCTTTCTTCTTTCTTCTTTCTTTCTTACTTCTTTCTTACTTGTTTCCTACTTCTTTCTTATTTCTTTCTTTCTTCTTTCTTACTTCTTTCATACTTCTTTCTTACTTCTTTCTTACTTCTTTCTACTTTCTTTCTTACTTCTTTCTTACTTCTTTCTTACTTCGTTCTTTCTTCTTTCTTACTTCTTTCTTCATTCCTTCTTAATTCTTTATTACTTCTTTCTTTCTTCTTTCTTACTTCTTTCCTACTTCTTTCTTTCTTCTTTCTTCTTTCTTTCTTATTTCTTTCTTACTTCTTTCTTACTTCTTTCTTACTTCTTTCTTTCTTCTTTCTTACTTCTTTCATACTTTTTCTTACTTCTTTCTTACTTCTTTCTTCTTTCTTTCTTACTTCTTTCTTACTTCTTTCTTACTTCTTTCTTTCTTCTTTCTTACTTCTTTCTTTCTTCTTTCTTACTTCTTTATACTTCTTTCTTCATTCTTTCTTCTTTCTTACTTCTTTCTTACTTCTTTCTTCATTCCTTCTTACTTCTTTCTTACTTCTTTCTTACATCTTTCTTACTTCTTTCTTACTTCTCTCTTACTTCTTTCTTACTTCTTTCTTCTTTCTTTCTTTCTTCTTTCTTTCTTCTTTCTTACTTCTTTCTTACTTCTTTCTTACTTCTTTCTAACTTCTTTTTTTCTACTTTCTTACTTCTTTCTTACTTCTTTCTTTCTTACTTCTTTCTTACTTCTTTCTTCCTTCTTTCTTACTTCTTTCTTATTTCTTACTTCTTTCTTACTTTTTTCTTACTTCTTTCTTCTTTCTTCTTTCTTTCTTACTTCTTTCTTACTTCTTTCTTAATTCTTTCTTTCTTCTTTCTTACTTCTTTCTTTCTTCTTTCTTACTTCTTTATTACTTCTTTCTTTCTTCTTTCTTGCTTCTATCCTACTTCTTTCTTTCTTCTTTCTTCTTTCTTTCTTCTTTCTTTCTTACTTCTTTCTTACTTCTTTCTTACTTCTTTCTTTCTTCTTTCTTACTTCTTTCTTTCTTCTTTCTTACTTCTTTTTTACTTCTTTCTTCATTCTTTCTTACTTCTTTCTTACTTCTTTCTTTCTTCTTTCTTACTTCTTTCTTTCTTTCTTACTTCTTTCTTACTTCTTTCTTCATTCATTTTTACTTCTCTCTTACTTCTTTCTTACATGTTTCTTACTTCTTTCTTACTTCTCTCTTACTTCTTTCTTACTTCTTTCTTCTTTATTTCTTTCTTCTTTCTTTCTTCTTTCTTACTTCTTTCTTACTTCTTCCTTACTTCTTTCTAACTTCTTTTTTCTACTTTCTTACTTCTTTCTTACTTCTTTCTTTCTTACTTCTTTCTTACTTCTTTCTTTCTTCTTTCTTACTTCTTTCTTCATTCCTTCTTACTTCTTTCTTACTTCTTTCTTACTTCTTTCTTCTTTCTTCTTTCTTTCTTACTTCTTTCTTACTTCTTTCTTACTTCTTTCTTACTTCTTTCTTACTTATTTCTTACTTCTTTCTTTCTTTTTTCTTACTTCTTTCATACTTCTTTCTCACTTCTTTCTTTCTTCTTTCTTACTTCTTTCTTCATTCCTTCTTACTTCTTTCTTACTTCTTTCTTACTTCTTTCTTCTTTCTTTCTTACTTCTTTCTTACTTCTTTCTTACTTCTTTCTTACTTCTTTCTTACTTCTTTCTTTCTTCTTTCTTACTTCTTTCATACTTCTTTCTTACTTCTTTCTTACTTCTTTCTTCTTTCTTTCTTACTTCTTTCTTACTTCTTTCTTCTTTCTTTCTTACTTCTTTCTTCATTCTTTCTTACTCCTTTCTTACTTCTTTCTTACTTCTTTCTTACTTCTTTCTTTCTTCTTTCTTACTTCTTTCTTTCTTCTTTCTTACTTCTTTCTTTCTTCTTTCTTACTTCTTTCTTTCTTCTTTCTTACTTCTTTCTTACTTCTTCCTTTCTACTTTCTTACTTCTTTCTTACTTCTTTCTTTCTTACTTCTTTCTTACTTCTTTCGTAATACTTTCTTACTTCTTTCTTACTTCTTTATTACTTCTTTCTTCTTTCTTTCTTACTTCTTTCTTACTTCTTTCTTACTTCTTTCTTACTTCTTTCTTACTTCTTTCTTACTTGTTTCTTACTTCTTTCTTCTTTCTTTCTTACTTCTTTCTTACTTCTTTCTTACTTCTTTCTTACTTCTTTCTTACTTCGTTCTTTCTTCTTTCTTACTTCTTTCTTTCTTCTTTCTTACTTCTTTCTTTCTTCTTTCTTACTTCTTTCTTACTTCTTTCTTCTTTCTTTCTTACTTCTTTCTTACTTCTTTCTTACTTCTTTCTTTCTTCTTTCTTACTACTTTCTTTCTTCTTTCTTACTTCTTTCTTACTTCTTTCTTCTTTCTTTCTTACTTCTTTCTTACTTCTTTCTTACTTCTTTCTTACTTATTTCTTACTTCTTTCTTTCTTCTTTCTTCCTTCTTTATTACTTCTTTCTTACTTCTTTCTTACTTCTTTCTTATTTCTTTCTTACTTCTTTCATACTTCTTTCTTACTTCTTTCTTACTTCTTTCTTCTTTCTTTCTTACTTCTTTCTTACTTCTTTCTTTCTTAATTCTTTCTTACTTCTTTCTTACTTCTTTCTTACTTCTTTCATACTTCTTTTTTACTTCTTTCTTCTTTCTTTCTTACTCCTTTCTTACTTCTTTCTTACTTCTTTCTTACTTCTTTCTTTCTTCTTTCTTACTTCTTTCTTTCTTCTTTCTTACTTCTTTCTTACTTCTTTCTTTCTTCTTTCTTACTTCTTTCTTACTTCTTTCTTTCTTACTTCTTTCTTACTTTTTATCTTACTTCTTTCTAACTTCTTTCTTACTTCTTTCTTACTTCTTTCTTACTTCTTTCTTTCTTACTTCTTTCTTACTTCTTTCGTACTTCTTTCTTACTTCTTTCTTACTTCTTTCTTACTTCTTTCTTCATTCCTTCTTACTTCTTTCTTACTTCTTTCTTACTTCTTTCTTAATTCTCTCTTCTTACTTTCTTACTTCTTTCTTACTTCTTTCTTACTTCTTTCTTCTTTTTTCTTACTTCTTTCTTACTTCTTTCTTTCTTAATTCTTTCTTACTTCTTTCGTACTTCTTTCTTACTTCTTTCTTACTTCTTTCTTCTTTCTTTCTTACTTCTTTCGTACTTCTTTCTTACTTCTTTCTTACTACTTTCTTCATTCCTTCTTACTTATTTCTTCCTTCTTTCTTACTTCCTTATTACTTCTTTCTTTCCTCTTTCTTCTTTCTTTCTTTCTTCTTTCTTTTTTCTTTCTTACTTCTCTCTTACTTCTTTCTTACTTCTTTCTTCTTTCTTTCTTTCTTCCCTCTTTCTTCTTTCTTACTTCTTTCTTTCTTCTTTCTTACTTCTTTCTAACTTTTTTTCTACTTTCTTACTTCTTTCTTACTTCTTTCTTACTTCCTTCTTTCTTACTTCTTTCTTACTTCTTTCTTTCTTCTTTCTTACTTCTTTCTTCATTCCTTCTTACTTCTTTCTTACTTCTTTCTTACTTCTTTCTTCTTTCTTCTTTCTTTCTTACTTCTTTCTTACTTCTTTCTTACTTCTTTCTTACTTATTTCTTACTTCTTTCTTTCTTCTTTCTTACTTCTTTCATACTTCTTTCTTACTTCTTTCTTACTTCTTTCTTCTTTCTTTCTTACTTCTTTCATACTTCTTTCTTACTTCTTTCTTACTTCTTTCTTACTTCTTTCTTACTTCTTTCTTACTTCTTTCTTACTTCTTTCTTCTTTCTTTCTTATTTCTTTCTTACTTCTTTCTTACTTCTTTCGTACTTCTTTCGTACTTCTTTCTTACTTCTTTCTTACTTGTTTCTTACTTCTTTCTTCTTTCTTTCTTACTTCTTTCTTACTTCTTTCTTACTTCTTTCTTCTTTCTTTCTTACTTCCTTCTTACTTCTTTCTTACTTCTTTCTTTCTTCTTTCTTACTTCTTTCTTTCTTCTTTCTTACTTCTTTCTTACTTCTTTCTTCTTTCTTTCTTACTTCTTTCTTACTTCATTCTTACTTCTTTCTTACTTATTTCTTACTTCTTTCTTTCTTCTTTCTTACTTCTTTCATACTTCTTTCTTACTTCTTTCTTACTTCTTTCTTTTTTAATTCTTTCTTACTTCTTTCTTACTTCTTTCTTACTTCTTTCTTCTTTCTTTCTTAATTCTTTCTTCTTTCTTTCTTACTCCTTTCTTACTTCTTTCTTACTTCTTTCTTACTTCTTTCTTTTTTCTTTCTTACTTCTTTCTTTCTTCTTTCTTACTTCTTTCTTACTTCTTTCTTTCTTCTTTCTTACTTCTTTCTTACTTCTTTCTTTCTTACTTCTTTCTTACTTCTTTCGTAATTCTTTCTTACTTCTTTCTTACTTCTTTATTACTTCTTTCTTCTTTCTTTCTTACTTCTTTCTTACTTCTTTCTTACTTCTTTCTTTCTTCTTTCTTACTACATTCTTTCTTCTTTCTTACTTCTTTCTTACTTCTTTCTTCTTTCTTTCTTACTTCTTTCTTACTTCTTTATTACTTCTTTATTACTTCTTTATTACTTCTTTCTTACTTCTTTCTTACTGCTTTCTTCATTCCTTCTTACTTCTTTCTTACTTCTTTCTTTCTTCTTTCTTCTTTCTTTCTTACTTCTTTCTTACTTCTTTCTTACTTCTTTCTTACTTCTTTCTTACTTCTTTCTTACTTCTTTCTTACTTCATTCTTACTTCTTTCTTACTTCTTTCTTACTTCTTTCTTACTTCTTTCTTACTTCTTTCTTACTTCTTTCTTCTTTCTTTCTTACTTCTTTCTTACTTCTTTCTTACTTCTTTCTTCTTTCTTTCTTACTTCTTTCTTACTTCTTTTTTACTTCTTTCTTTCTTCTTTCTTACTTCTTTCTTTCTTCTTTCTTACTTCTTTTTTACTACTTTCTTCATTCTTACTTACTTCTTTTTTACTTCTTTCTTACTTCTTTCTTTCTTCTTTATTACTTCTTTCTTTCTTCTTTCTTACTTCTTTCTTACTTCTTTCTTCATTCCTTCTTACTTCTTTCTTACTTGTTTCTTTCTTCTTTCTTACTTCTTTCTTCTTTCTTACTTCTTTCTTACTTCTTTCTTCATTCCTTCTTACTTCTTTCTTACTTCTTTCTTACTTCTTTCTTACTTCTTTCTTACTTCTCTCTTACTTCTTTCTTACTACTTTCTTCTTTCTTTCTTTCTTCTCTCTTTCTCCTTTCTTACTTCTTTCTTACTTCTTTCTTACTTCTTTCTAACTTCTTTTTTCTACATTCTTACTTCTTTCTTACTTCTTTCTTACTTCTTTCTTTCTTCTTTCTTACTTCTTTCTTCATTCCTTCTTACTTCTTTCTTACTTCTTTCTTACTTCTTTCTTACTTCTTTCTTCTTTCTTTCTTACTTCTTTCTTACTTCTTTCTTACTTCTTTCTTACTTCTTTCTTCTTTCTTTCTTACTTCTTTCTTACTTCTTTCTTTCTTAATTTTTTCTTACTTCTTTCGTACTTCTTTCTTACTTCTTTCTTACTTCTTTCTTACTTCTTTCTTCTTTCTTTCTTACTTCTTTCTTACTTCTTTCTTACTTCTTTCTTACTTCTTTCTTTCTTCTTTCTTACTTCTTTCTTTCTTCTTTCTAACTTCTTTCTTACTTCTTTCTTTCTTCTTTCTTACTTCTTTCTTTCTTCTTTCTTTCTTACTTCTTTCTTACTTCTTTCGTAATTCTTTCTTACTTCTTTCTTACTTCTTTCTTCTTTCTTTCTTACTTCTTTCTTACTTCTTTCTTACTTCTTTCTTACTCCTTTCTTTCTTCTTTCTTACTACTTTCTTTCTTCTTTCTTACTTCTTTCTAACTTCTTTCTTCTTTCTTTCTTACTTCTTTCTTACTTCTTTCTTACTTCTTTATTACTTCTTTCTTACTTCTTTCTTACTTCTTTCTTACTTCTTTCTTCTTTCTTTCTTACTTCTTTCTTACTTCTTTCTTTCTTCTTTCTTACTTCTTTCTTACTTATTTCTTCATTCCTTCTTACTTCTTTCTTACTTCTTTTTTTCTTCTTTCTTACTTCTTTCTTCTTTCTTACTTCTTTCTTACTTCTTTCTTCATTCCTTCTTACTTCTTTCTTACTTCTTTCTTTCTTCTTACTTACTTCTTTCTTACTTCTTTCTTACTTCTTTCTTACTTCTTTCTTATTCTTTCTTTCTTACTTCTTTCTTACTTCTTTCTTACTTCTTTCTTACTTCTTTCTTTCTTCTTTCTTACTTCTTTCTTTCTTCTTTCTTACTTCTTTCTTACTTCTTTCTTTCTTCTTTCTTACTTCTTTCTTTCTTCTTTCTTTCTTACTTCTTTCTTACTTCTTTCGTAATTCTTTCTTACTTCTTTCTTACTTCTTTCTTCTTTCTTTCTTACTTCTTTCTTACTTCTTTCTTACTTCTTTCTTACTCCTTTCTTTCTTCTTTCTTACTACTTTCTTTCTTCTTTCTTACTTCTTTCTAACTTCTTTCTTCTTTCTTTCTTACTTCTTTCTTACTTCTTTATTACTTCTTTCTTACTTCTTTCTTACTTCTTTCTTTCTTCTTTCTTACTTCTTTCTTCATTCCTTCTTCTTTCTTACTTCTTTCTTTCTTCTTTCTTTCTTCTTTCTTCTTTCTTTCTTATTTCTTCTCTTACTTCTTTCTTACTTCTTTCTTACTTCTTTCTTTCTTCTTTCTTACTTCTTTCATACGTCTTTTTTACTTCTTTCTTACTTCTTTCTTACTTCTTTCTTACTTCTTTCTTACTCGGTTCTAACTTCTTTTTTCTTCTTTCTTACTTCTTTCTTACTTCTTTCTTACTTCTTTCTTACTTCTTTCTTCTTTCTTTCTTACTTCTTTCTATCTTCTTTCTTACTTCTTTCTTACTTCTTTCTTTCTTCTTTCTTACTTCTTTCTTTCTTCTTTCTTTCTTACTTCTTTCTTACTTCTTTCGTAATTCTTTCTTAACTTCTTTCTTACTTCTTTCTTACTTCTTTATTCTTTCTTTCTTACTTCTTTCTTACTTCTTTCTTACTTCTTTCTTACTTCTTTCTTTCTTCTTTCTTACTACTTTCTTTCTTCTTTCTTACTTCTTTCTTACTTCTTTCTTCTTTCTTTCTTACTTCTTTCTTACTTCTTTCTTACTTCTTTCTGACTTGTTTCTTACTTCTTTCTTCTTTCTTTCTTACTTCTTTCTTACTTCTTTCTTACTTCTTTCTTCTTTCTTTCTTACTTCTTTCTTACTTCTTTCTTTCTTCTTTCTTACTTCTTTCTTACTTATTTCTTCATTCCTTCTTACTTCTTTCTTACTTCTTTTTTTCTTCTTTCTTACTTCTTTCTTCTTTCTTACTTCTTTCTTACTTCTTTCTTCATTCCTTCTTACTTCTTTCTTACTTCTTTCTTACTTCTTTCTTACTTCTTTCTTACTTCTTTCTTACTTCTTTCTTACTTCTCTCTTACTTCTTTTTTACTTCTTTCTTCTTTTTTTCTTTCTTCTCTCTTTCTTCTTTCTTACTTCTTTCTTACTTCTTTCTTACTTCTTTCTTACTTCTTTCTTATTCTTTCTTTCTTACTTCTTTCTTACTTCTTTCTTACTTCTTTCTTACTTCTTTCTTACTTCTTTCTTACTTCTTTCTTTCTTCTTTCTTACTTCTTTCTTACTTCTTTCGTAATTCTTTCTTACTTCTTTCTTACTTCTTTCTTCTTTCTTTCTTACTTCTTTCTTACTTCTTTCTTACTTCTTTCTTACTCCTTTCTTTCTTCTTTCTTACTACTTTCTTTCTTCTTTCTTACTTCTTTCTAACTTCTTTCTTCTTTCTTTCTTACTTCTTTCTTACTTCTTTCTTACTTCTTTATTACTTCTTTCTTACTTCTTTCTTACTTCTTTCTTTCTTCTTTCTTACTTCTTTCTTCATTCCTTCTTCTTTCTTACTTCTTTCTTTCTTCTTTCTTTCTTCTTTCTTCTTTCTTTCTTATTTCTTCTCTTACTTCTTTCTTACTTCTTTCTTACTTCTTTCTTTCTTCTTTCTTACTTCTTTCATACGTCTTTTTTACTTCTTTCTTACTTCTTTCTTACTTCTTTCTTACTTCTTTCTTACTCGGTTCTAACTTCTTTTTTCTTCTTTCTTACTTCTTTCTTACTTCTTTCTTACTTCTTTCTTACTTCTTTCTTCTTTCTTTCTTACTTCTTTCTATCTTCTTTCTTACTTCTTTCTTACTTCTTTCTTTCTTCTTTCTTACTTCTTTCTTTCTTCTTTCTTTCTTACTTCTTTCTTACTTCTTTCGTAATTCTTTCTTAACTTCTTTCTTACTTCTTTCTTACTTCTTTATTCTTTCTTTCTTACTTCTTTCTTACTTCTTTCTTACTTCTTTCTTACTTCTTTCTTTCTTCTTTCTTACTACTTTCTTTCTTCTTTCTTACTTCTTTCTTACTTCTTTCTTACTAATTTCTTCATTCCTTCTTACTTCTTTCTTACTTGTTTCTTACTTCTTTCTTCTTTCTTTCTTACTTCTTTCTTACTTCTTTCTTACTTCTTTCTTCTTTCTTTCTTACTTCTTTCTTACTTCTTTCTTTCTTCTTTCTTACTTCTTTCTTACTTATTTCTTCATTCCTTCTTACTTCTTTCTTACTTCTTTTTTTCTTCTTTCTTACTTCTTTCTTCTTTCTTACTTCTTTCTTCATTCCTTCTTACTTCTTTCTTACTTCTTTCTTACTTCTTTCTTACTTCTTTCTTACTTCTTTCTTACTTCTCTCTTACTTCTTTTTTACTTCTTTCTTCTTTTTTTCTTTCTTCTCTCTTTCTTCTTTCTTACTTCTTTCTTACTTCTTTCTTACTTCTTTCTAACTTCTTTTTTCTACATTCTTACTTTTTCTTACTTCTTTCTTACTCTTTCTTTCTTACTTCTTTCTTACTTCTTTCTTACTTCTTTCTTACTTCTTTCTTACTTCTTTCTTACTTCTTTCTTACTTCTTTCTTACTTCTTTCTTTCTTAATTCTTTCTTACTTCTTTCGTACTTCTTTCTCACTTCTTTCTTACTTCTTTCTTACTTCTTTCTTTCTTACTTCTTTCTTATTCTTTCTTACTTCTTTCTTACTTCTTTCTTTCTTCTTTCTTCTTTCATTCTTATTTCTTTCTTTCTTCTTTCTTACTTCTTTCTTACTTCTTTCTTACTTCTTTCTTCTTTCTTTCTTACTTCTTTCTTACTTCTTTCTTACTTCTTTCTTCTTTCTTTCTTACTTCTTTCTTACTTCTTTCTTACTTCTTTATTACTTCTTTCTTCCTTCTTTCTTACTTCTTTCTTTCTTCTTTCTTACTTCTTTCTTCATTCCTTCTTACTTCTTTCTTACTTCTTTCTTACTTCTTTCATTCTTCTTTCTTTCTTCTTTCTTCTTTCTTTCTTATTTCTTTCTTACTTCTTTCTTACTTCTTTCTTTCTTCTTTCTTACTTCTTTCATACTTCTTTTTTACTTCTTTCTTACTTCTTTCTTACTTCTTTCTTACTTCTTTCTAACTTCATTTTTCTTCTTTCTTACTTCTTTCTTCTTTCTTACTTATTTCTTACTTCTTTCTTCTTTCTTTCTTACTTCTTTCTTACTTCTTTCTTACTTCTTTCTTCTTTCTTTCTTACTTCTTTCTTACTTCTTTCTTTCTTCTTTCTTACTTCTTTCTTACTTATTTCTTCAATCCTTCTTACTTCTTTCTTACTTCTTTTTTCTTCTTTCTTACTTCTTTCTTCTTTCTTACTTCTTTCTTACTTCTTTCTTCATTCCTTCTTACTTCTTTCTTACTTCTTTCTTACTTCTTTCTTACTTCTTTCTTACTTCTTTCTTACTTCTTTCTTACTTCTCTCTTACTTCTTTTTTACTTCTTTCTTCTTTTTTTCTTTCTTCTCTCTTTCTTCTTTCTTACTTCTTTCTTACTTCTTTCTTACTTCTTTCTTACTTCTTTCTTATTCTTTCTTTCTTACTTCTTTCTTACTTCTTTCTTACTTCTTTCTTACTTCTTTCTTTCTTCTTTCTTACTTCTTTCTTTCTTCTTTCTTACTTCTTTCTTACTTCTTTCTTTCTTCTTTCTTACTTCTTTCTTTCTTCTTTCTTTCTTACTTCTTTCTTACTTCTTTCGTAATTCTTTCTTACTTCTTTCTTACTTCTTTCTTCTTTCTTTCTTACTTCTTTCTTACTTCTTTCTTACTTCTTTCTTACTCCTTTCTTTCTTCTTTCTTACTACTTTCTTTCTTCTTTCTTACTTCTTTCTAACTTCTTTCTTCTTTCTTTCTTACTTCTTTCTTACTTCTTTCTTACTTCTTTATTACTTCTTTCTTACTTCTTTCTTACTTCTTTCTTTCTTCTTTCTTACTTCTTTCTTCATTCCTTCTTCTTTCTTACTTCTTTCTTTCTTCTTTCTTTCTTCTTTCTTCTTTCTTTCTTATTTCTTCTCTTACTTCTTTCTTACTTCTTTCTTACTTCTTTCTTTCTTCTTTCTTACTTCTTTCATACGTCTTTTTTACTTCTTTCTTACTTCTTTCTTACTTCTTTCTTACTTCTTTCTTACTCGGTTCTAACTTCTTTTTTCTTCTTTCTTACTTCTTTCTTACTTCTTTCTTACTTCTTTCTTACTTCTTTCTTCTTTCTTTCTTACTTCTTTCTATCTTCTTTCTTACTTCTTTCTTACTTCTTTCTTTCTTCTTTCTTACTTCTTTCTTTCTTCTTTCTTTCTTACTTCTTTCTTACTTCTTTCGTAATTCTTTCTTAACTTCTTTCTTACTTCTTTCTTACTTCTTTATTCTTTCTTTCTTACTTCTTTCTTACTTCTTTCTTACTTCTTTCTTACTTCTTTCTTTCTTCTTTCTTACTACTTTCTTTCTTCTTTCTTACTTCTTTCTTACTTCTTTCTTACTAATTTCTTCATTCCTTCTTACTTCTTTCTTACTTGTTTCTTACTTCTTTCTTCTTTCTTTCTTACTTCTTTCTTACTTCTTTCTTACTTCTTTCTTCTTTCTTTCTTACTTCTTTCTTACTTCTTTCTTTCTTCTTTCTTACTTCTTTCTTACTTATTTCTTCATTCCTTCTTACTTCTTTCTTACTTCTTTTTTTCTTCTTTCTTACTTCTTTCTTCTTTCTTACTTCTTTCTTACTTCTTTCTTCATTCCTTCTTACTTCTTTCTTACTTCTTTCTTACTTCTTTCTTACTTCTTTCTTACTTCTTTCTTACTTCTCTCTTACTTCTTTTTTACTTCTTTCTTCTTTTTTTCTTTCTTCTCTCTTTCTTCTTTCTTACTTCTTTCTTACTTCTTTCTTACTTCTTTCTAACTTCTTTTTTCTACATTCTTACTTTTTCTTACTTCTTTCTTACTCTTTCTTTCTTACTTCTTTCTTACTTCTTTCTTACTTCTTTCTTACTTCTTTCTTACTTCTTACTTCTTTCTTTCTTAATTCTTTCTTACTTCTTTCGTACTTCTTTCTCACTTCTTTCTTACTTCTTTCTTACTTCTTTCTTTCTTACTTCTTTCTTATTCTTTCTTACTTCTTTCTTACTTCTTTCTTTCTTCTTTCTTCTTTCATTCTTATTTCTTTCTTACTTCTTTCTTACTTCTTTCTTACTTCTTTCTTACTTCTTTCTTCTTTCTTTCTTACTTCTTTCTTACTTCTTTCTTACTTCTTTCTTCTTTCTTTCTTACTTCTTTCTTACTTCTTTCTTACTTCTTTATTACTTCTTTCTTCCTTCTTTCTTACTTCTTTCTTTCTTCTTTCTTACTTCTTTCTTCATTCCTTCTTACTTCTTTCTTACTTCTTTCTTACTTCTTTCATTCTTCTTTCTTTCTTCTTTCTTCTTTCTTTCTTATTTCTTTCTTACTTCTTTCTTACTTCTTTCTTACTTCTTTCTTTCTTCTTTCTTACTTCTTTCATACTTCTTTTTTACTTCTTTCTTACTTCTTTCTTACTTCTTTCTTACTTCTTTCTAACTTCATTTTTCTTCTTTCTTACTTCTTTCTTACTTCTTTCTTACTTATTTCTTACTTCTTTCTTCTTTCTTTCTTATTTCTTTCTTACTTCTTTCTTACTTCTTTCTTACTTCTTTCTTACTTCTTTCTTACTTCTTTCTTTCTTCTTTCTTACTTCTTTCTTTCTTCTTTCTTACTTCTTTCTTACTTCTTTCTTTCTTACTTCTTTCTTCCTTCTTTCTTACTTCTTTCTTCTTTCTTTCTTACTTCTTTCTTACTTCTTTCTTTCTTAATTCTTTCTTACTTCTTTCGTACTTCTTTCTTACTTCTTTCTTACTTCTTTCTTACTTCTTTCTTACTTCTTTCTTACTTCTTTCTTTCTTCTTTCTTACTTCTTTCTTTCTTCTTTCTCACTTCTTTCTTACTTCTTTCTTACTTCTTTCTTCTTTCTTTCTTACTTCTTTCTTACTTCTTTCTTACTTCTTTCTTACTACTTTCTTCATTCCTTCTTACTTCTTTCTTACTTCTTTCTTACTTCTTTCTTACTTCTTTCTTCTTTTTTTCTTTCTTCTTTCTCACTTCTTTCTTACTTCTTTCTTACTTCTTTCTTCATTCCTTCTTACTTCTTTCTTACTTCTTTCTTACTTCTTTCTTACTTCTTTCTTACTTCTTTCTTACTTCTTTCTTACTTCTCTCTTACTTCTTTTTTACTTCTTTCTTCTTTTTTTCTTTCTTCTCTCTTTCTTCTTTCTTACTTCTTTCTTACTTCTTTCTTACTTCTTTATTACTTCTTTCTTATTCTTTCTTTCTTACTTCTTTCTTACTTCTTTCTTTCTTCTTTCTCACTTCTTTCTTACTTCTTTCTTACTTCTTTCTTCATTCCTTCTTACTTCTTTCTTACTTCTTTCTTACTTCTTTCTTACTTCTTTCTTACTTCTTTCTTACTTCTTTCTTACTTCTCTCTTACTTCTTTTTTACTTCTTTCTTCTTTTTTTCTTTCTTCTCTCTTTCTTCTTTCTTACTTCTTTCTTACTTCTTTCTTACTTCTTTCTTACTTCTTTCTTATTCTTTCTTTCTTACTTCTTTCTTACTTCTTTCTTACTTCTTTCTTACTTCTTTCTTTCTTCTTTCTTACTTCTTTCTTTCTTCTTTCTTACTTCTTTCTTAATTCTTTCTTACTTCTTTCTTACTTCTTTCTTACTTCTTTCTTACTTCTTTCTTACTTCTTTCTTTCTTCTTTCATACTTCTTTCTTACTTCTTTCTTCTTTCTTTCTTACTTCTTTCTTCTTTCTTTCTTACTTCTTTCTTACTTCTTTCTTACTTCTTTCTTACTACTTTCTTCATTCCTTCTTACTTCTTTCTTACTTCTTTCTTACTTCTTTCTTACTTCTTTCTTCTTTTTTTCTTTCTTCTTTCTCACTTCTTTCTTACTTCTTTCTTACTTCTTTCTTCATTCCTTCTTACTTCTTTCTTACTTCTTTCTTACTTCTTTCTTACTTCTTTCTTACTTCTTTCTTACTTCTTTCTTACTTCTCTCTTACTTCTTTTTTACTTCTTTCTTCTTTTTTTCTTTCTTCTCTCTTTCTTCTTTCTTACTTCTTTCTTACTTCTTTCTTACTTCTTTCTTCTTTCTTTCTTTCTTCTTTCTCACTTCTTTCTTACTTCTTTCTTAATTCTTTCTTCATTCCTTCTTACTTCTTTCTTACTTCTTTCTTACTTCTTTCTTACTTCTTTCTTACTTCTTTCTTACTTCTTTCTTACTTCTCTCTTACTTCTTTTTTACTTCTTTCTTCTTTTTTTCTTTCTTCTCTCTTTCTTCTTTCTTACTTCTTTCTTACTTCTTTCTTCTTTCTTTCTTACTTCTTTCTTACTTCTTTCTTACTTCTTTCTTACTACTTTCTTCATTCCTTCTTACTTCTTTCTTACTTCTTTCTTACTTCTTTCTTACTTCTTTCTTCTTTTTTTCTTTCTTCTTTCTCACTTCTTTCTTACTTCTTTCTTACTTCTTTCTTCATTCCTTCTTACTTCTTTCTTACTTCTTTCTTACTTCTTTCTTACTTCTTTCTTACTTCTTTCTTACTTCTTTCTTACTTCTCTCTTACTTCTTTTTTACTTCTTTCTTCTTTTTTTCTTTCTTCTCTCTTTCTTCTTTCTTACTTCTTTCTTACTTCTTTCTTACTTCTTTCTTACTTCTTTCTTATTCTTTCTTTCTTACTTCTTTCTTACTTCTTTCTTTCTTCTTTCTCACTTCTTTCTTACTTCTTTCTTACTTCTTTCTTCATTCCTTCTTACTTCTTTCTTACTTCTTTCTTACTTCTTTCTTACTTCTTTCATACTTCTTTCTTACTTCTTTCTTACTTCTCTCTTACTTCTTTTTTACTTCTTTCTTCTTTTTTTCTTTCTTCTCTCTTTCTTCTTTCTTACTTCTTTCTTACTTCTTTCTTACTTCTTTCTTACTTCTTTCTTATTCTTTCTTTCTTACTTCTTTCTTACTTCTTTCTTACTTCTTTCTTCATTCCTTCTTACTTCTTTCTTACTTCTTTCTTACTTCTTTCTTACTTCTTTCTTACTTCTTTCTTACTTCTTTCTTACTTCTCTCTTACTTCTTTTTTACTTCTTTCTTCTTTTTTTCTTTCTTCTCTCTTTCTTCTTTCTTACTTCTTTCTTACTTCTTTCTTACTTCTTTCTTCTTTCTTTCTTTCTTCTTTCTCACTTCTTTCTTACTTCTTTCTTACTTCTTTCTTCATTCCTTCTTACTTCTTTCTTACTTCTTTCTTACTTCTTTCTTACTTCTTTCTTACTTCTTTCTTACTTCTTTCTTACTTCTCTCTTACTTCTTTTTTACTTCTTTCTTCTTTTTTTCTTTCTTCTCTCTTTCTTCTTTCTTACTTCCTTCTTACTTCTTTCTTCTTTCTTTCTTACTTCTTTCTTACTTCTTTCTTACTTCTTTCTTACTACTTTCTTCATTCCTTCTTACTTCTTTCTTACTTCTTTCTTACTTCTTTCTTACTTCTTTCTTTCTTCTTTCTTCTTTCTTTCTTACTTCTTTCTTACTTGTTTCTTACTTCTTTCTTACTTCGTTCTTTCTTCTTTCTTACTTCTTTCTTCATTCCTTCTTAATTCTTTATTACTTCTTTCTTACTTCTTTCTTACTTCTTTCCTACTTCTTTCTTTCTTCTTTCTTCTTTCTTTCTTATTTCTTTCTTACTTCTTTCTAACTTCTTTCTTACTTCTTTCTTTCTTCTTTCTTACTTCTTTCATACTTTTTCTTAGTTCTTTCTTACTTCTTTCTTCTTTCTTTCTTACTTCTTTCTTACTTCTTTCTTACTTCTTTCTTACTTCTTTCTTTCTTCTTTCTTACTTCTTTCTTCTTTCTTACTTCTTTCTTACTTCTTTCTTACTTCTTTCTTACTTCTTTCTTACTTCTTTCTTACTTTTCTTCTTTCTTTCTTACTTCTTTCTTACTTCTTTCTTACTTCTTTCTTCTTTCTTTCTTACTTCTTTCTTACTTCTTTTTTACTTCTTTCTTTCTTCTTTCTTACTTCTTTCTTTCTTCTTTCTTACTTCTTTTTTACTACTTTCTTCATTCTTTCTTACTTCTTTTTACTTCTTTCTTACTTCTTTCTTTCTTCTTTCTTACTTCTTTCTTTCTTCTTTCTTACTTCTTTCTTACTTCTTTCTTCATTCCTTCTTACTTCTTTCTTACTTCTTTCTTTCTTCTTTCTTACTTCTTTCTTCTTTCTTACTTCTTTCTTACTTCCTTCTTCATTCCTTCTTAATTCTTTCTTACTTCTTTCTTACTTCTTTCTTACTTCTTTCTTACTTCTCTCTTACTTCTTTCTTACTACTTTCTTCTTTCTTTCTTTCTTCTCTCTTTCTCCTTTCTTACTTCTTTCTTACTTCTTTCTAACTTCTTTTTTCTACATTCTTACTTCTTTCTTACTTCTTTCTTATTCTTTCTTTCTTACTTCTTTCTTACTTCTTTCTTTCTTCTTTCTTACTTCTTTCTTCATTCCTTCTTACTTCTTTCTTACTTCTTTCTTACTTCTTTCTTACTTCTTTCTTCTTTCTTTCTTACTTCTTTCTTACTTCTTTCTTACTTCTTTCTTACTTCTTTCTTACTTCTTTCTTCTTTCTTTCTTACTTCTTTCTTACTTCTTTCTTTCTTAATTTTTTCTTACTTCTTTCGTACTTCTTTCTTACTTCTTTCTTACTTCTTTCTTACTTCTTTCTTCTTTCTTTCTTACTTCTTTCTTACTTCTTTCTTACTTCTTTCTTACTTCTTTCTTTCTTCTTTCTTACTTCTTTCTTTCTTCTTTCTTACTTCTTTCTTACTTCTTTCTTTCTTCTTTCTTACTTCTTTCTTTCTTCTTTCTTACTTATTTCTTACTTCTTTCTTCATTCCTTCTTACTTCTTTCTTACTTCTTTCTTTCTTCTTTCTTACTTCTTTCTTCTTTCTTACTTCTTTCTTACTTCTTTCTTCATTCCTTCTTACTTCTTTCTTACTTCTTTCTTACTTCTTTCTTACTTCTTTCTTACTTCTCTCTTACTTCTTTCTTACTACTTTCTTCTTTCTTTCTTTCTTCTCTCTTTCTCCTTTCTTCCTTCTTTCTTACTTCTTTCTTACTTCTTTCTAACTTCTTTTTTCTACATTCTTACTTCTTTCTTACTTCTTTCTTATTCTTTCTTTCTTACTTCTTTCTTACTTCTTTCTTTCTTCTTTCTTACTTCTTTCTTCTTTCTTTCTTACTTCTTTCTTACTTCTTTCTTACTTCTTTCTTACTTCTTTCTTCTTTCTTTCTTACTTCTTTCTTACTTCATTCTTTCTTAATTTTTTCTTACTTCTTTCGTACTTCTTTCTTACTTCTTTCTTACTTCTTTCTTACTTCTTTCTTACTTCTTTCTTTCTTCTTTCTTACTACTTTCTTTCTTCTTTCTTACTTCTTTCTAACTTCTTTCTTCTTTCTTTCTTACTTCTTTCTTACTTCTTTCTTTCTTACTTCTTTCTTACTTCTTTCTTACTGCTTTCTTTCTTCTTTCTTACTTCTTTCTAACTTCTTTCTTCTTTCTTTCTTACTTCTTTCTTACTTCTTTCTTACTTCTTTCTTACTTCTTTCTTACTTCTTTCTTACTTCTTTCTTTCTTCTTTCTTACTTCTTTCTTCATTCCTTCTTCTTTCTTACTTCTTTCTTTCTTCTTTCTTTCTTCTTTCTTCTTTCTTTCTTATTTCTTTCTTACTTCTTTCTTACTTCTTTCTTACTTCTTTCTTTCTTCTTTCTTACTTCTTTCATACGTCTTTTTTACTTCTTTCTTACTTCTTTCTTACTTCTTTCTTACTTCTTTCTTACTTGTTTCTTACTTCTTTCTTCTTTCTTTCTTACTTCTTCTTACTTCTTTCTTACTTCTTTCTTCTTTCTTTCTTACTTCTTTCTTACTTCTTTCTTACTTCTTTCTTTCTTCTTTCTTACTTCTTTCTTTCTTCTTTCTTACTTCTTTTTTACTTCTTTCTTACTTCTTTCTTTCTTCTTTCTTACTTCTTTCTTTCTTCTTTCTTACTTCTTTCTTACTTATTTCTTCATTCCTTCTTACTTCTTTCTTACTTCTTTCTTTCTTCTTTCTTACTTCTTTCTTCTTTCTTACTTCTTTCTTACTTCTTTCTTCATTCCTTCTTACTTCTTTCTTACTTCTTTCTTACTTCTTTCTTACTTCTTTCTTACTTCTTTCTTACTTCTCTCTTACTTCTTTTTTAATTCTTTCTTACTTCTTTCTTACTTCTTTCTAACTTCTTTTTTCTACATTCTTACTTCTTTCTTACTTCTTTCTTATTCTTTCTTTCTTACTTCTTTCTTACTTCTTTCTTACTTCTTTCTTACTTCTTTCTTACTTCTTTCTTACTTCTTTCTTACTTCTTTCTTACTTCTTTCTTTCTTAATTCTTTCTTACTTCTTTCGTACTTCTTTCTTACTTCTTTCTTACTTCTTTCTCACTTCTTTCTTTCTTACTTCTTTCTTATTCTTTCTTACTTCTTTCTTACTTCTTTCTTTCTTCTTTCTTACTTCTTTCTTTCTTCTTTCTTACTTCTTTCTTACTACTTTCTTTCTTCTTTGTTACTTCTTTCTTTCTTCTTTCTTTCTTACTTCTTTCTTACTTCTTTCGTAATTCTTTCTTACTTCTTTCTTACTTCTTTCTTACTTCTTTCTTCTTTCTTTCTTACTTCTTTCTTACTTCTTTTTTACTTCTTTCTTCTTTCTTTCTTACTTCTTTCTTACTTCTTTCTTACTTCTTTATTACTTCTTTCTTCTTTCTTTCTTACTTCTTTCTTTCTTCTTTCTTACTTCTTTCTTCATTCCTTCTTACTTCTTTCTTACTTCTTTCTTACTTCTTTCATTCTTCTTTCTTTCTTCTTTCTTTTTTCTTTCTTATTTCTTTCTTACTTCTTTCTTACTTCTTTCTTACTTCTTTCTTTCTTCTTTCTTACTTCTTTCATACTTCTTTTTTACTTCTTTCTTACTTCTTTCTTACTTCTTTCTTACTTATTTCTTACTTCTTTCTTCTTTCTTATTTCTTTCTTACTTCTTTCTTATTTCTTTCTTACTTCTTTCTTACTTCTTTCTTACTTCTTTCTTTCTTCTTTCTTACTTCTTTCTTTCTTCTTTCTTACTTCTTTCTTACTTCTTTCTTTCTTACTTCTTTCTTCCTTCTTTCTTACTTCTTTCTTCTTTCTTTCTTACTTCTTTCTTACTTCTTTCTTTCTTAATTCTTTCTTACTTCTTTCGTACTTCTTTCTTACTTCTTTCTTACTTCTTTCTTACTTCTTTCTTTCTTCTTTCTTACTTCTTTCTTTCTTCTTTCTTACTTCTTTCTTACTTCTTTCTTACTTCTTTCTTCTTTCTTTCTTACTTCTTTCTTACTTCTTTCTTACTTCTTTCTTACTTCTTTCTTCATTCCTTCTTACTTCTTTCTTACTTCTTTCTTACTTCTTTCTTACTTCTTTCTTTCTTCTTTTTTCTTTCTTTCTTACTTCTTTCTTACTTGTTTCTTACTTCTTTCTTACTTCGTTCTTTCTTCTTTCTTACTTCTTTCTTCATTCCTTCTTAATTCTTTATTACTTCTTTCTTACTTCTTTCTTACTTCTTTCCTACTTCTTTCTTTCTTCTTTCTTCTTTCTTTCTTATTTCTTTCTTACTTCTTTCTAACTTCTTTCTTACTTCTTTCTTTCTTCTTTCTTACTTGTTTCATACTTTTTCTTAGTTCTTTCTTACTTCTTTCTTCTTTCTTTCTTACTTCTTTCTTACTTCTTTCTTACTTCTTTCTTACTTCTTTCTTTCTTCTTTCTTACTTCTTTCTTCTTTCTTACTTCTTTCTTACTTCTTTCTTACTTCTTTCTTACTTCTTTCTTACTTCTTTCTTCTTTCTTTCTTACTTCTTTCTTACTTCTTTCTTACTTCTTTCTTCTTTCTTTCTTACTTCTTTCTTACTTCTTTTTTACTTCTTTCTTTCTTCTTTCTTTCTTCTTTCTTTCTTCTTTCTTACTTCTTTTTTACTACTTTCTTCATTCTTTCTTACTTCTTTTTTACTTCTTTCTTACTTCTTTCTTTCTTCTTTCTTACTTCTTTCTTTCTTCTTTCTTACTTATTTCTTACTTCTTTCTTCATTCCTTCTTACTTCTTTCTTACTTCTTTCTTTCTTCTTTCTTACTTCTTTCTTCTTTCTTACTTCTTTCTTACTTCTTTCTTCATTCCTTCTTACTTCTTTCTTACTTCTTTCTTACTTCTTTCTTACTTCTTTCTTACTTCTCTCTTACTTCTTTCTTACTACTTTCTTCTTTCTTTCTTTCTTCTCTCTTTCTCCTTTCTTCCTTCTTTCTTACTTCTTTCTTACTTCTTTCTAACTTCTTTTTTCTACATTCTTACTTCTTTCTTACTTCTTTCTTATTCTTTCTTTCTTACTTCTTTCTTACTTCTTTCTTTCTTCTTTCTTACTTCTTTCTTCTTTCTTTCTTACTTCTTTCTTACTTCTTTCTTACTTCTTTCTTACTTCTTTCTTCTTTCTTTCTTACTTCTTTCTTACTTCATTCTTTCTTAATTTTTTCTTACTTCTTTCGTACTTCTTTCTTACTTCTTTCTTACTTCTTTCTTACTTCTTTCTTCTTTCTTTCTTACTTCTTTCTTACTTCTTTCTTACTTCTTTCTTACTTCTTTCTTTCTTCTTTCTTACTTCTTTCTTTCTTCTTTCTTACTTCTTTCTTACTTCTTTCTTTCTTCTTTCTTACTACTTTCTTTCTTCTTTCTTACTTCTTTCTAACTTCTTTCTTCTTTCTTTCTTACTTCTTTCTTACTTCTTTCTTACTTCTTTATTACTTCTTTCTTACTTCTTTCTTACTTCTTTCTTTCTTCTTTCTTACTTCTTTCTTCATTCCTTCTTCTTTCTTACTTCTTTCTTTCTTCTTTCTTTCTTCTTTCTTCTTTCTTTCTTATTTCTTTCTTACTTCTTTCTTACTTCTTTCTTACTTCTTTCTTTCTTCTTTCTTACTTCTTTCATACGTCTTTTTTACTTCTTACTTACTTCTTTCTTACTTCTTTCTTACTTCTTTCTTACTCGGTTCTAACTTCTTTTTTCTTCTTTCTTACTTCTTTCTTACTTCTTTCTTACTTCTTTCTTACTTCTTTCTTCTTTCTTTCTTACTTCTTTCTATCTTCTTTCTTACTTCTTTCTTACTTCTTTCTTTCTTCTTTCTTACTTCTTTCTTTCTTCTTTCTTTCTTACTTCTTTCTTACTTCTTTCGTAATTCTTTCTTACTTCTTTCTTACTTCTTTCTTACTTCTTTATTCTTTCTTTCTTACTTCTTTCTTACTTCTTTCTTACTTCTTTCTTTCTTCTTTCTTACTACTTTCTTTCTTCTTTCTTACTTCTTTCTTACTTCTTTCTTCTTTCTTTCTTACTTCTTTCTTACTTCTTTCTTACTTCTTTCTTACTTGTTTCTTACTTCTTTCTTCTTTCTTTCTTACTTCTTTCTTACTTCTTTCTTACTTCTTTCTTCTTTCTTTCTTACTTCTTTCTTACTTCTTTCTTACTTCTTTCTTTCTTCTTTCTTACTTCTTTCTTCTTTCTTACTTCTTTTTTACTTCTTTCTTCATTCTTTCTTACTTCTTTTTTACTTCTTTCTTACTTCTTTCTTTCTTCTTTCTTACTTCTTTCTTTCTTCTTTCTTACTTCTTTCTTACTTATTTCTTCATTCCTTCTTACTTCTTTCTTACTTCTTTCTATCTTCTTTCTTACTTCTTTCTTCTTTCTTACTTCTTTCTTACTTCTTTCTTCATTCCTTCTTACTTCTTTCTTACTTCTTTCTTACTTCTTTCTTACTTCTTTCTTACTCCTTTCTTACTTCTTTCTTACTTCTCTCTTACTTCTTTTTTACTTCTTTCTTCTTTTTTTCTTTCTTCTCTCTTTCTTCTTTCTTACTTCTTTCTTACTTCTTTCTTACTTCTTTCTAACTTCTTTTTTCTACATTCTTACTTCTTTCTTACTTCTTTCTTATTCTTTCTTTCTTACTTCTTTCTTACTTCTTTCTTACTTCTTTCTTACTTCTTTCTTACTTCTTTCTTACTTCTTTCTTACTTCTTTCTTACTTCTTTCTTTCTTAATTCTTTCTTACTTCTTTCGTACTTCTTTCTTACTTCTTTCTTACTTCTTTCTTACTTCTTTCTTTCTTACTTCTTTCTTATTCTTTCTCACTTCTTTCTTACTTCTTTCTTTCTTCTTTCTTACTTCTTTCTTTCTTCTTTCTTACTTCTTTCTTACTTCTTTCTTTCTTCTTTGTTACTTCTTTCTTTCTTCTTTCTTTCTTACTTCTTTCTTACTTCTTTCGTAATTCTTTCTTACTTCTTTCTTACTTCTTTCTTACTTCTTTCTTCTTTCTTTCTTACTTCTTTCTTACTTCTTTCTTACTTCTTTCTTCTTTCTTTCTTACTTCTTTCTTACTTCTTTCTTACTTCTTTATTACTTCTTTCTTCTTTCTTTCTTCTTTCTTACTTCTTTCTTCATTCCTTCTTACTTCTTTCTTACTTCTTTCTTACTTCTTTCATTCTTCTTTCTTTCTTCTTTCTTCTTTCTTTCTTATTTCTTTCTTACTTCTTTCTTACTTCTTTCTTACTTCTTTCTTTCTTCTTTCTTACTTCTTTCATACTTCTTTTTTACTTCTTTCTTACTTCTTTCTTACTTCTTTCTTACTTCTTTCTAACTTCATTTTTCTTCTTTCTTACTTCTTTCTTACTTCTTTCTTACTTATTTCTTACTTCTTTCTTCTTTCTTTCTTATTTCTTTCTTACTTCTTTCTTACTTCTTTCTTACTTCTTTCTTTCTTCTTTCTTACTTCTTTCTTTCTTCTTTCTTACTTCTTTCTTTCTTCTTTCTTACTTCTTTCTTACTTCTTTCTTTCTTACTTCTTTCTTCCTTCTTTCTTGCTTCTTTCTTCTTTCTTTCTTACTTCTTTCTTACTTCTTTCTTTCTTAATTCTTTCTTACTTCTTTCGTACTTCTTTCTTACTTCTTTCTTACTTCTTTCTTACTTCTTTCTTACTTCTTTCTTTCTTCTTTCTTACTTCTTTCTTACTTCTTTCTTACTTCTTACTTGTTTCTTACTTCTTTCTTCTTTCTTTCTTACTTCTTTCTTACTTCTTTCTTATTTCTTTCTTCTTTCTTTCTTTCTTCTTTCTTTCTTATTACTTACTACTTTCTTACTTTTTTCTTACTTCTTTCTAACTTCTTTTTTCTACTTTCTTACTTCTTTCTTACTTCTTTCTTTCTTACTTCTTTCTTACTTCTTTCTTTCTTCTTTCTTACTTCTTTCTTACTTATTTCTTCATTCCTTCTTACTTCTTTCTTACTTCTTTCTATCTTCTTTCTTACTTCTTTCTTCTTTCTTACTTCTTTCTTACTTCTTTCTTCATTCCTTCTTACTTCTTTCTTACTTCTTTCTTACTTCTTTCTTACTTCTTTCTTACTTCTCTCTTACTTCTTTTTTACTTTTCTTCTTTTTTTCTTTCTTCTCTCTTTCTTCTTTCTTACTTCTTTCTTACTTCTTTCTTACTTCTTTCTAACTTCTTTTTTCTACATTCTTACTTCTTTCTTACTTCTTTCTTATTCTTTCTTTCTTACTTCTTTCTTACTTCTTTCTTACTTCTTTCTTACTTCTTTCTTACTTCTTTCTTACTTCTTTCTTACTTCTTTCTTAATTCTTTCTTTCTTAATTCTTTCTTACTTCTTTCGTACTTCTTTCTTACTTCTTTCTTACTTCTTTCTTACTTCTTTCTTTCTTACTTCTTCCTTATTCTTTCTCACTTCTTTCTTACTTCTTTCTTTCTTCTTTCTTACTTCTTTCTTTCTTCTTTCTTACTTCTTTCTTACTTCTTTCTTTCTTCTTTGTTACTTCTTTCTTTCTTCTTTCTTTCTTACTTCTTTCTTACTTCTTTCGTAATTCTTTCTTACTTCTTTCTTACTTCTTTCTTACTTCTTTCTTCTTTCTTTCTTACTTCTTTCTTACTTCTTTCTTACTTCTTTCTTCTTTCTTTCTTACTTCTTTCTTACTTCTTTCTTACTTCTTTATTACTTCTTTCTTACTTCTTTCTTTCTTCTTTCTTACTTCTTTCTTCATTCCTTCTTACTTCTTTCTTACTTCTTTCTTACTTCTTTCATTCTTCTTTCTTACTTCTTTCATACTTCTTTTTACTTCTTTCTTACTTCTTTCTTACTTCTTTCTTACTTCTTTCTAACTTCATTTTTCTTCTTTCTTACTTCTTTCTTACTTCTTTCTTACTTCTTTCTTACTTCTTTCTTACTTCTCTCTTACTTCTTTTTACTTTTCTTCTTTTTTTCTTTCTTCTCTCTTTCTTCTTTCTTACTTCTTTCTTACTTCTTTCTTACTTCTTTCTAACTTCTTTTTTCTACTTTCTTACTTCTTTCTTACTTCTTTCTTATTCTTTCTTTCTTACTTCTTTCTTACTTCTTTCTTACTTCTTTCTTACTTCTTTCTTACTTCTTTCTTACTTCTTTCTTTCTTACTTCTTTCTTATTCTTTCTCACTTCTTTCTTACTTCTTTCTTTCTTCTTTCTTACTTCTTTCTTTCTTCTTTCTTACTTCTTTCTTACTTCTTTCTTTCTTCTTTGTTACTTCTTCTTTCTTCTTTCTTTCTTACTTCTTTCTTACTTCTTTCGTAATTCTTTCTTACTTCTTTCTTACTTCTTTCTTACTTCTTTCTTCTTTCTTTCTTACTTCTTTCTTACTTCTTTCTTACTTCTTTCTTCTTTCTTTCTTACTTCTTTCTTACTTCTTTCTTACTTCTTTATTACTTCTTTCTTACTTCTTTCTTTCTTCTTTCTTCTTTCTTTCTTATTTCTTTCTTACTTCTTTCTTACTTCTTTCTTACTTCTTTCTTCTTTCTTTCTTACTTCTTTCATACTTCTTTTTTACTTCTTTCTTACTTCTTTCTTACTTCTTTCTTACTTCTTTCTAACTTCATTTTTCTTCTTTCTTACTTCTTTCTTACTTCTTTCTTACTTATTTCTTACTTCTTTCTTCTTTCTTTCTTATTTCTTTCTTACTTCTTTCTTACTTCTTTCTTACTTCTTTCTTTCTTCTTTCTTACTTCTTTCTTTCTTCTTTCTTACTTCTTTCTTTCTTCTTTCTTACTTCTTTCTTACTTCTTTCTTTCTTACTTCTTTCTTCCTTCTTTCTTGCTTCTTTCTTCTTTCTTTCTTACTTCTTTCTTACTTCTTTCTTTCTTAATTCTTTCTTACTTCTTTCGTACTTCTTTCTTACTTCTTTCTTACTTCTTTCTTACTTCTTTCTTACTTCTTTCTTTCTTCTTTCTTACTTCTTTCTTACTTCTTTCTTACTTCTTACTTGTTTCTTACTTCTTTCTTCTTTCTTTCTTACTTCTTTCTTACTTCTTTCTTATTTCTTTCTTCTTTCTTTCTTTCTCTTTCTTTCTTATTACTTACTACTTTCTTACTTCTTTCTTACTTCTTTCTAACTTCTTTTTTCTACTTTCTTACTTCTTTCTTACTTCTTTCTTAATTCTTTCTTTCTTACTTCTTTCTTACTTCTTTCTTTCTTCTTTCTTACTTCTTTCTTCATTCCTTCTTACTTCTTTCTTACTTCTTTCTTACTTCTTTCTTCTTTCTTTCTTACTTCTTTCTTACTTCTTTCTTACTTCTTTCTTACTTATTTCTTACTTCTTTCTTTCTTCTTTCTTACTTCTTTCATACTTCTTTCTTACTTCTTTCTTACTTCTTTCTTCTTTCTTTCTTACTTCTTTTATACTTCTTTCTTACTTCTTTCTTACTTCTTTCTTCTTTCTTTCTTACTTCTTTCTTTCTTAATTCTTTCTTACTTCTTTCTTACTTCTTTCTTACTTCTTTCTTACTTCTTTCTTCTTTCTTTCTTACTTCTTTCTTCTTTGTTTCTTACTTCTTTCTTACTTCTTTCTTACTTCTTTCTTACTACTTTCTTTCTTCTTCCTTACTTCTTTCTTTCTTCTTTCTTACTTCTTTCTTTCTTCTTCCTTACTTCTTTCTTTCTTCTTTCTTACTTCTTTCTTACTTCTTTCTTTCTTCTTTCTTACTTCTTTCTTACTTCTTTCTTGCTTCTTTCTTACTTCTTTCTTACTTCTTTCTTACTTCTTTCTTTCTTCTTCTTACTTCTTTCTTTCTTACTTCTTTCTTAATTCTTTCTTACTTCTTTCTTACTTCTTTCTTACTTCTTCCTTCTTTCTTTCTTACTTCTTTCTTACTTCTTTCTTACTACTTTCTTCATTCCTTCTTACTTCTTTCTTACTTCTTTCTTACTTCTTTCTTACTTCTTTCTTTCTTCTTTCTTCTTTCTTTCTTACTTCTTTCTTACTTGTTTCTTACTTCTTTCTTACTTCGTTCTTTCTTCTTTCTTACTTCTTTCTTCATTCCTTCTTAATTCTTTATTACTTCTTTCTTACTTCTTTCTTACTTCTTTCCTACTTCTATCTTTCTTCTTTCTTCTTTCTTTCTTATTTCTTTCTTACTTCTTTCTAACTTCTTTCTTACTTCTTTCTTTCTTCTTTCTTACTTCTTTCATACTTTTTCTTAGTTCTTTCTTACTTCTTTCTTCTTTCTTTCTTACTTCTTTCTTACTTCTTTCTTACTTCTTTCTTACTTCTTTCTTTCTTCTTTCTTACTTCTTTCTTCTTTCTTACTTCTTTGTTACTTCTTTCTTACTTCTTTCTTACTTCTTTCTTACTTCTTTCTTCTTTCTTTCTTACTTCTTTCTTACTTCTTTCTTCTTTCTTTCTTACTTCTTTCTTACTTCTTTCTTACTTCTTTCTTACTCCTTTCTTTCTTCTTTCTTACTGCTTTCTTTCTTCTTTCTTACTTCTTTCTAACTTCTTTCTTCTTTCTTTCTTACTTCTTTCTTACTTCTTTCTTACTTCTTTCTTTCTTCTTTCTTACTTATTTCTTACTTCTTTCTTCATTCATTCTTACTTCTTTCTTACTTCTTTCTTTCTTCTTTCTTACTTCTTTCTTCTTTCTTACTTTTTCCTTACTTCTTTCTTCATTCCTTCTTACTTCTTTCTTACTTCTTTCTTACTTCTTTCTTACTTCTTTCTTACTTCTCTCTTACTTCTTTCTTACTACTTTCTTCTTTCTTTCTTTCTTCTCTCTTTCTCCTTTCTTACTTCTTTCTTACTTCTTTCTTACTTCTTTCTAACTTCTTTTTTCTACATTCTTACTTCTTTCTTACTTCTTTCTTATTATTTCTTTCTTACTTCTTTCTTACTTCTTTCTTTCTTCTTTCTTACTTCTTTCTTCATTCCTTCTTACTTCTTTCTTACTTCTTTCTTACTTCTTTCTTACTTCTTTCTTCTTTCTTTCTTACTTCTTTCTTCTTTCTTTCTTACTTCTTTCTTACTTCTTTCTTACTTCTTTCTTACTTCTTTCTTCTTTCTTTCTTACTTCTTTCTTACTTCTTTCTTTCTTAATTTTTTCTTACTTCTTTCGTACTTCTTTCTTACTTCTTTCTTACTTCTTTCTTACTTCTTTCTTCTTTCTTTCTTACTTCTTTCTTACTTCTTTCTTACTTCTTTCTTACTTCTTTCTTTCTTCTTTCTTACTTCTTTCTTTCTTCTTTCTTACTTCTTTCTTACTTCTTTCTTTCTTCTTTCTTACTTCTTTCTTTCTTCTTTCTTTCCTACTTCTTTCTTACTTCTTTCGTAATTCTTTCTTACTTTTTTCTTACTTCTTTCTTCTTTCTTTCTTACTTCTTTCTTACTTCTTTCTTACTTCTTTCTTACTCCTTTCTTTCTTCTTTCTTACTACTTTCTTTCTTCTTTCTTACTTCTTTCTAACTTCTTTCTTCTTTCTTTCTTACTTCTTTCTTACTTCTTTCTTACTTCTTTATTACTTCTTTCTTACTTCTTTCTTACTTCTTTCTTTCTTCTTTCTTACTTCTTTCTTCATTCCTTCTTCTTTCTTACTTCTTTCTTTCTTCTTTCTTTCTTCTTTCTTCTTTCTTTCTTATTTCTTTCTTACTTCTTTCTTACTTCTTTCTTACTTCTTTCTTTCTTCTTTCTTACTTCCTTCATAATTCTTTTTTACTTCTTTCTTACTTCTTTCTTACTTCTTTCTTACTTCTTTCTTACTCGGTTCTAACTTCTTTTTTCTTCTTTCTTACTTCTTTCTTACTTCTTTCTTACTTCTTTCTTACTTCTTTCTTCTTTCTTTCTTACTTCTTTCTATCTTCTTTCTTACTTCTTTCTTACTTCTTTCTTTCTTCTTTCTTACTTCTTTCTTTCTTCTTTCTTTCTTACTTCTTTCTTACTTCTTTCGTAATTCTTTCTTACTTCTTTCTTACTTCTTTCTTACTTCTTTATTCTTTCTTTCTTACTTCTTTCTTACTTCTTTCTTACTTCTTTCTTACTTCTTTCTTTCTTCTTTCTTACTACCTTCTTTCTTCTTTCTTACTTCTTTCTTACTTCTTTCTTCTTTCTTTCTTACTTCTTTCTTACTTCTTTCTTACTTCTTTCTTACTTGTTTCTTACTTCTTTCTTCTTTCTTTCTTACTTCTTTCTTACTTCTTTCTTACTTCTTTCTTCTTTCTTTCTTACTTCTTTCCTACTTCTTTCTTACTTCTTTCTTTCTTCTTTCTTACTTCTTACTTTCTTCTTTCTTACTTCTTTTTTACTTCTTTCTTCATTCTTTCTTACTTCTTTTTTACTTCTTTCTTACTTCTTTCTTTCTTCTTTCTTACTTCTTTCTTACTTATTTCTTCATTCCTTCTTACTTCTTTCTTACTTCTTTCTATCTTCTTTCTTACTTCTTTCTTCTTTCTTACTTCTTTCTTACTTCTTTCTTCATTCCTTCTTACTTCTTTCTTACTTCTTTCTTACTTCTTTCTTACTTCTTCCTTACTTCTTTCTTACTTCTCTCTTACTTTTTTACTTCTTTCTTCTTTTTTTCTTTCTTCTCTCTTTCTTCTTTCTTACTTCTTTCTTACTTCTTTCTTACTTCTTTCTAACTTCTTTTTTCTACATTCTTACTTCTTTCTTACTTCTTTCTTATTCTTTCTTTCTTACTTCTTTCTTACTTCTTTCTTACTTCTTTCTTACTTCTTTCTTACTTCTTTCTTACTTCTTTCTTACTTCTTTCTTTCTTAATTCTTTCTTACTTCTTTCGTACTTCTTTCTTACTTCTTTCTTACTTCTTTCTTACTTCTTTCTTTCTTACTTCTTTCTTATTCTTTCTCACTACTTTCTTACTTCTTTCTTTCTTCTTTCTTACTTCTTTCTTTCTTCTTTCTTACTTCTTTCTTACTTCTTTCTTTCTTCTTTGTTACTTCTTTCTTTCTTCTTTCTTTCTTACTTCTTTCTTACTTCTTTCGTAATTCTTTCTTACTTCTTTCTTACTTCTTTCTTCTTTCTTCTTTCTTTCTTACTTCTTTCTTACTTCTTTCTTACTTCTTTCTTCTTTCTTTCTTACTTCTTTCTTACTTCTTTCTTACTTCTTTATTACTTCTTTCTTACTTCTTTCTTTCTTCTTTCTTACTTCTTTCTTCATTCCTTCTTACTTCTTTCTTACTTCTTTCTTACTTCTTTCATTCTTCTTTCTTTCTTCTTTCTTCTTTCTTTCTTATTTCTTTCTTACTTCTTTCTTACTTCTTTCTTACTTCTTTCTTTCTTCTTTCTTACTTCTTTCATACTTCTTTTTTACTTCTTTCTTACTTCTTTCTTACTTCTTTCTTACTTCTTTCTAACTTCATTTTTCTTCTTTCTTACTTCTTTCTTACTTCTTTCTTACTTATTTCTTACTTCTTTCTTCTTTCTTTCTTATTTCTTTCTTACTTCTTTCTTACTTCTTTCTTACTTCTTTCTTTCTTCTTTCTTACTTCTTTCTTTCTTCTTTCTTACTTCTTTCTTTCTTCTTTCTTACTTCTTTCTTACTTCTTTCTTTCTTACTTCTTTCTTCCTTCTTTCTTGCTTCTTTCTTCTTTCTTTCATACTTCTTTCTTACTTCTTTCTTTCTTAATTCTTTCTTACTTCTTTCGTACTTCTTTCTTACTTCTTTCTTACTTCTTTCTTACTTCTTTCTTACTTCTTTCTTACTTCTTTCTTACTTCTTTCTTACTTCTTACTTGTTTCTTACTTCTTTCTTCTTTCTTTCTTACTTCTTTCTTACTTCTTTCTTATTTCTTTCTTCTTTCTTTCTTTCTTCTTTCTTTCTTATTACTTACTACTTTCTTACTTCTTTCTTACTTCTTTCTAACTTCTTTTTTCTACTTTCTTATTTCTTTCTTACTTCTTTCTTACTTCTTTCTTTCTTACTTCTTTCTTACTTCTTTCTTTCTTCTTTCTTACTTCTTTCTTCATTCCTTCTTAATTCTTTATTACTTCTTTCTTTCTTCTTTCTTACTTCTTTCCTACTTCTTTCTTTCTTCTTTCTTCTTTCTTTCTTATTTCTTTCTTACTTCTTTCTTACTTCTTTCTTACTTCTTTCTTACTTCTTTCATACTTTTTCTTACTTCTTTCTTACTTCTTTCTTACTTCTTTCTTACTTCTTTCTTACTTCTTTCTCTCTTCTTTCTTAGTTCTTTCTTTCTTCTTTCTTACTTCTTTTTACTTCTTTCTTCATTCTTTCTTCATTCTTTCTTCTTTCTTACTTCTTTCTTACTTCTTTCTTTCTTATTTCTTACTTCTTTCTTTCTTCTTTCTTACTTCTTTCTTACTTCTTTCTTCATTCCTTCTTACTTCTTTCTTACTTCTTTCTTACATCTTTCTTACTTCTTTCTTACTTCTTTCTTACTTCTTTCTTCTTTCTTTCTTACTTCTTTCTTACTTCTATTCTTTCTTAATTCTTTCTTACTTCTTTCGTACTTCTTTCTTACTTCTTTCTTACTTCTTTCTTACTTCTTTCTTACTTCTTTCTTTCTTCTTTCTTCTTTCTTTCTTACTTCTTTCTTACTTGTTTCTTACTTCTTTCTTATTTCTTTCTGTCTTCTTTCTTACTTCTTTCTTACTTCTTTCTTACTTCTTTCTACTTTCTTTCTTACTTCTTTCTTACTTCTTTCTTACTTCTTTCTTACTTCGTTCTTTCTTCTTTCTTACTTCTTTCTTCATTCCTTCTTAATTCTTTATTACTTCTTTCTTTCTTCTTTCTTACTTCTTTCCTACTTCTTTCTTTCTTCTTTCTTCTTTCTTTCTTATTTCTTTCTTACTTCTTTCTTACTTCTTTCTTACTTCTTTCTTTCTTCTTTCTTACTTCGTTCTTTCTTCTTTCTTACTTCTTTCTTCATTCCTTCTTAATTCTTTATTACTTCTTTCTTTCTTTTTTCTTACTTCTTTCCTACTTCTTTCTTTCTTCTTTCTTCTTTCTTTCTTATTTCTTTCTTACTTCTTTCTTACTTCTTTCTTACTTCTTTCTTTCTTCTTTCTTACTTCTTTCATACTTTTTCTTACTTCTTTCTTACTTCTTTCTTACTTCTTTCTTACTTCTTTCTTACTTCTTTCTCTCTTCTTTCTTACTTCTTTCTTTCTTCTTTCTTACTTCTTTTTTACTTCTTTCTTCATTCTTTCTTCTTTCTTACTTATTTCTTACTTCTTTCTTTCTTATTTCTTACTTCTTTCTTTCTTCTTTCTTACTTCTTTCTTACTTCTTTCTTCATTCCTTCTTACTTCTTTCTTACTTCTTTCTTACATCTTTCTTACTTCTTTCTTACTTCTTTCTTACTTCTTTCTTCTTTCTTTCTTACTTCTTTCTTACTTCTATTCTTTCTTAATTCTTTCTTACTTCTTTCGTACTTCTTTCTTACTTCTTTCTTACTTCTTTCTTTCTTCTTTCTTACTTCTTTCTTTCTTACTTCTTTCTTAATTCTTTCTTACTTCTTTCTTACTTCTTTCTTACTTCTTTCTTCTTTCTTTCTTACTTCTTTCTTACTTCTTTCTTACTACTTTCTTCATTCCTTCTTACTTCTTTCTTACTTCTTTCTTACTTCTTTCTTACTTCTTTCTTTCTTCTTTCTTCTTTCTTTCTTACTTCTTTCTTACTTGTTTCTTACTTCTTTCTTATTTCTTTCTTTATTCTTTCTTACTTCTTTCATACTTCTTTCTTACTTCTTTCTTACTTCTTTCTACTTTCTTTCTTACTTCTTTCTTACTTCTTTCTTACTTCTTTCTTACTTCGTTCTTTCTTCTTTCTTACTTCTTTCTTCATTCCTTCTTAATTCTTTATTACTTCTTTCTTTCTTCTTTCTTACTTCTTTCCTACTAATTTCTTTCTTCTTTCTTCTTTCTTTCTTATTTCTTTCTTACTTCTTTCTTACTTCTTTCTTTCTTCTTTCTTACTTCTTTCATACTTTTTCTTACTTCTTTCTTACTTCTTTCTTCTTTCATTCTTACTTCTTTCTTACTTCTTTCTTACTTCTTTCTTTCTTCTTTCTTACTTCTTTCTTTCTTCTTTCTTACTTCTTTTTTACTTCTTTCTTCATTCTTTCTTACTTCTTTCTTACTTCTTTCTTACTTCTTTCTTTCTTCTTTCTTACTTCTTTCTTTCTTCTTTCTTACTTCTTTCTTACTTCTTTCTTCATTCCTTCTTACTTCATTCTTACTTCTTTCTTACATCTTTCTTACTTCTTTCTTACTTCTTTCTTTCTTCTTTCTTACTTCTTTCTTACTTCTTTCTAACTTCTTTTTTCTACTTTCTTACTTCTTTCTTACTTCTTTCTTTCTTACTTCTTTCTTACTTCTTTCTTTCTTCTTTCTTACTTCTTTCTTCATTCCTTCTTACTTCTTTCTTACATCTTTCTTACCACTTTCTTCTTTCTTCTTTCTTTCTTACTTCTTTCTTATTTCTTTCTTACTTCTTTCTTTCTTCTTTCTTACTTCTTTCTTCTTTCTTTCTTACTTCTTTCTTACTTCTTTCTTACTTATTTCTTACCACTTTCTTCTTTCTTACTTCTTTCTTTCTTCTTTCTTACTTCTTTCTTACTTCTTTCTTACTTCTTTCTTACATCTTTCTTCTTTCTTTCTTACTTCTTTCTTACTTCTTTCTTACTTCTTTCTTCTTTCTTTCTTACTACTTTCTTACTTCTTTCTTACTTCGTTCTTTCTTACTTCTTTCTACTTTCTTTCTTACTACTTTCTTACTTCTTTCTTACTTCTCTCTTACTTCGTTCTTTCTTCTTTCTTACTTCTTTCTTCATTCCTTCTTAATTCTTTATTACTTCTTTCTTTCTTCTTTCTTACTTCTTTCCTACTTCTTTCTTTCTTCTTTCTTCTTTCTTTCTTATTTCTTTCTTACTTCTTTCTTACTTCTTTCTTACTTCTTTCTTTCTTCTTTCTTACTTCTTTCATACTTTTTCTTACTTCTTTCTTACTTCTTTCTTCTTTCTTTCTTCTTTCTTTCTTACTTCTTTCTTTCTTCTTTCTTACTTCTTTCTAACTTCTTTTTTCTTCTTTCTTACTTATTTCTTACTTCTTTCTTACTTCTTTCTTACTTCTTTCTTACTTCTTTCTTACTTCTTTCTTTCTTATTTCTTACTTCTTTCTTTTTTCTTTCTTACTTCTTTCTTACTTCTTTCTTACTTCTTTCTTCTTTCTTCTTTCTTTCTTACTTCTTTCTTACTTCTTTCTTACTTCTTTCTTACTTCTTTCTTACTTCTTTCTTACTTCTTTCTTACTTCTTTCTTTCTTCTTTCATACTTCTTTCTTACTTCTTTCTTCTTTCTTTCTTACTTCTTTCTTACTTCTTTCTTACTTCTTTCTTACTTCTTTCTTACTTCTTTCTTACTTCTTTCTTTCTTCTTTCTTACTTCTTTCTTTCTTACTTCTTTCTTAATTCTTTCTTACTTCTTTCTTACTTCTTTCTTACTTCTTTCTTCTTTCTTTCTTACTTCTTTCGTACTTCTTTCTTACTACTTTCTTCATTCCTTCTTACTTCTTTCTTACTTCTTTCTTACTTCTTTCTACTTTCTTTCTTACTACTTTCTTACTTCTTTCTTACTTCTCTCTTACTTCGTTCTTTCTTCTTTCTTACTTCTTTCTTCATTCCTTCTTAATTCTTTATTAATTCTTTCTTTCTTCTTTCTTACTTCTTTCCTACTTCTTTCTTTCTTCTTTCTTCTTTCTTTCTTATTTCTTTCTTACTTCTTTCTTACTTCTTTCTTACTTCTTTCTTTCTTCTTTCTTACTTCTTTCATACTTTTTCTTACTTCTTTCTTACTTCTTTCTTCTTTCTTTCTTCTTTCTTTCTTACTTCTTTCTTACTTCTTTCTTACTTCTTTCTAACTTCTTTTTTCTTCTTTCTTACTTATTTCTTACTTCTTTCTTACTTCTTTCATACTTCTTTCTTACTTCTTTCTTACTTCTTTCTTTCTTATTTCTTACTTCTTTTTTCTTTCTTACTTCTTTCTTACTTCTTTCTTACTTCTTTCTTCTTTCTTCTTTCTTTCTTACTTCTTTCTTACTTCTTTCTTACTTCTTTCTTACTTCTTTCTTACTTCTTTCTTACTTCTTTCTTACTTCTTTCTTTCTTCTTTCATACTTCTTTCTTACTTCTTTCTTCTTTCTTTCTTACTTCTTTCTTACTTCTTTCTTACTTCTTTCTTACTTCTTTCTTACTTCTTTCTTACTTCTTTCTTTCTTCTTTCTTACTTCTTTCTTTCTTACTTCTTTCTTAATTCTTTCTTACTTCTTTCTTACTTCTTTCTTACTTCTTTCTTCTTTCTTTCTTACTTCTTTCTTGCTTCTTTCTTACTACTTTCTTCATTCCTTCTTACTTCTTTCTTACTTCTTTCTTACTTCTTTCTTACTTCTTTCTTTCTTCTTTCTTCTTTCTTTCTTACTTCTTTCTTACTTGTTTCTTACTTCTTTCTTATTTCTTTCTTTATTCTTTCTTACTTCTTTCATACTTCTTTCTTACTTCTTTCTTCATTCCTTCTTACTTCTTTCTTACATCTTTCTTACTTCTTTCTTACTTCTTTCTTACTTCGTTCTTTCTTCATTCCTTCTTAATTCTTTATTACTTCTTTCTTTCTTCTTTCTTACTTCTTTCCTACTTCTTTCTTTCTTCTTTCTTCTTTCTTTCTTATTTCTTTCTTTCTTCTTTCTTACTTCTTTCATACTTTTTCTTACTTCTTTCTTACTTCTTTCTTCTTTCTTTCTTCTTTCTTTCTTACTTCTTTCTTACTTCTTTCTTACTTCTTTCTAACTTCTTTTTTCTTCTTTCTTACTTATTTCTTACTTCTTTCTTACTTCTTTCATACTTCTTTCTTACTTCTTTCTTACTTCTTTCTTTCTTATTTCTTACTTCTTTTTTCTTTCTTACTTCTTTCTTACTTCTTTCTTACTTCTTTCTTCTTTCTTCTTTCTTTCTTACTTCTTTCTTACTTCTTTCTTACTTCTTTCTTACTTCTTTCTTACTTCTTTCTTACTTCTTTCTTACTTCTTTCTTTCTTCTTTCATACTTCTTTCTTACTTCTTTCTTCTTTCTTTCTTACTTCTTTCTTACTTCTTTCTTACTTCTTTCTTACTTCTTTCTTTCTTCTTTCTTACTTCTTTCTTTCTTCTTTCTTACTTCTTTCTTACTTCTTTCTTTCTTCTTTCTTACTTCTTTCTTACTTCTTTCTTTCTTACTTCTTTCTTACTTCTTTCGTAATTCTTTCTTACTTCTTTATTACTTCTTTCTTCTTTCTTTCTTACTTCTTTATTACTTCTTTATTACTTCTTTCTTACTTCTTTCTTACTTCTTTCTTTCTTCTTTCTTACTTCTTTCTTCATTCCTTCTTACTTCTTTTTTACTTCTTTCTTACTTCTTTCTTACTTCTTTCTTACTGCTTTCTTTCTTCTTTCTTACTTCTTTCATACTTCTTTTTTACTTCTTTCTTACTTCTTTCTTACTTCTTTCTATCTTCTTTTTTCTTCTTTCTTACTTCTTTCTTACTTCTTTCTTACTTCTTTCTTACTTCTTTCTTCTTTCTTTCTTACTTCTTTCTTACTTCTTTCTTACTTATTTCTTACTTCTTTCTTTCTTCTTTCTTACTTCTTTCTTTCTTCTTTCTTACTTCTTTCTTACTTCTTTCTTACTTCTTTCTTACTTCTTTCTTCTTTATTTCTTACTTCTTTCTTACTTCTTTCTTACTTCTTTCTTCTTTCTTTCTTACTACTTTCTTACTTCTTTCTTTCTTAATTCTTTCTTACTTCTTTCTTACTTCTTTCTTTCTTCTTTCTTACTTCTTTCATACTTTTTCTTACTTCTTTCTTACTTCTTTCTTCTTTCTTTCTTCTTTCTTTCTTACTTCTTTCTTACTTCTTTCTTACTTCTTTCTAACTTCTTTTTTCTTCTTTCTTACTTATTTCTTACTTCTTTCTTACTTCTTTCTTACTTCTTTCTTACTTCTTTCTTACTTCTTTCTTTCTTATTTCTTACTTCTTTCTTTTTTCTTTCTTACTTCTTTCTTACTTCTTTCTTACTTCTTTCTTCTTTCTTCTTTCTTTCTTACTTCTTTCTTACTTCTTTCTTACTTCTTTCTTACTTCTTTCTTACTTCTTTCTTACTTCTTTCTTTCTTTTTTCTTACTTCTTTCTTTCTTACTTCTTTCTTAATTCTTTCTTACTTCTTTCTTACTTCTTTCTTCTTTCTTACTTCTTTCTTACTTCTTTCTTCTTTCTTTCTTACTTCTTTCTTCTTTCTTTCTTACTTCTTTCTTACTTCTTTCTTACTTCTTTCTTCTTTCTTTCTTACTACTTTCTTACTTCTTTCTTTCTTAATTCTTTCTTACTTCTTTCGTACTTCTTTCTTACTACTTTCTTCATTCCTTCTTACTTCTTTCTTACTACTTTCTTACTTCTTTCTACTTTCTTTCTTACTACTTTCTTACTTCTTTCTTACTTCTCTCTTACTTCGTTCTTTCTTCTTTCTTACTTCTTTCTTCATTCCTTCTTAATTCTTTATTACTTCTTTCTTTCTTCTTTCTTACTTCTTTCCTACTTCTTTCTTTCGTCTTTCTTCTTTCTTTCTTATTTCTTTCTTACTTCTTTCTTACTTCTTTCTTACTTCTTTCTTTCTTCTTTCTTACTTCTTTCATACTTTTTCTTACTTCTTTCTTACTTCTTTCTTCTTTCTTTCTTCTTTCTTTCTTACTTCTTTCTTACTTCTTTCTTACTTCTTTCTAACTTCTTTTTTCTTCTTTCTTACTTATTTCTTACTTCTTTCTTACTTCTTTCTTACTTCTTTCTTACTTCTTTCTTACTTCTTTCTTTCTTATTTCTTACTTCTTTCTTTTTTCTTTCTTACTTCTTTCTTACTTCTTTCTTCTTTCTTCTTTCTTTCTTACTTCTTTCTTACTTCTTTCTTACTTCTTTCTTACTTCTTTCTTACTTCTTTCTTTCTTCTTTCATACTTCTTTCTTACTTCTTTCTTCTTTCTTTCTTACTTCTTTCTTACTTCTTTCTTACTTCTTTCTTACTTCTTTCTTACTTCTTTCTTACTTCTTTCTTTCTTCTTTCTTACTTCTTTCTTTCTTACTTCTTTCTTACTTCTTTCTTACTTCTTTCTTACTTCTTTCTTCTTTCTTACTTCTTTCTTACTTCTTTCTTACTACTTTCTTCATTCCTTCTTACTTCTTTCTTACTTCTTTCTAACTTCTTTCTTACTTCTTTCTTTCTTCTTTCTTCTTTCTTTCTTACTTCTTTCTTACTTGTTTCTTACTTCTTTC